>NC_059107.1:86012718-86312718 GCF_020740685.1 Jaculus jaculus | reverse complement strand
AGTCTATTCCATTGGTATACTCCTGTTTTTATGCCAGTACCATGCTGTTTTTCTTACTATGGCTTTGTAGTATAGCTTTAGAGCAGGTATGGTGATGCCACCAGAGGTATTTCTTTTTCTGAGGATATGTTTGGATATGCGAGGCCTTCTGTTTTTCCATATGAAATTTGAAATCATTTTTTCTATTTCTGTGATGAACACTGTAGCGATTTTAATTGGAATTGCATTAAATCTATATATTGCCTTTGGTAGGATTGTCATCTTCACAATGTTAATTCTGCCTATCCAGGAGCATGGGAGGTCTTTCCATTGTCTCAAGTCCTCCTCAATTTCTTTTTTGAGAGTTTTTATATTTTCATTGTATAGATCTTTTACTTCCTTGGTTAACGTTATTCCAAGGTATGAAGTAGTAGTGTATAGGATAATGTTCCTGAGACATCGTTGTTTCCCTGGTACTCACTTCTTTTACAGCTATTGCTGTCTACATACCACTTTTAACCTTCTGCCCTAACAGAGAACTCAATGATGTAATGGTGGTGTGTATCTGCTTCTGGAATTGTGAGTTCTTAAAGGAAGCTTCAACTAGTGTGAATTTGGAGCTTTTTGTCTTGGGTATGGGATTGAATGGAAAATTGAGTCTCTCTAGGCCTGGGATTTTTCATTTGTACACTAAGAAGTTAGCTCAGATGACTTAAGTACTCTATAGTTGTAAAAAAGCAAAACAAAACAAAAAAAAAAAAAAAAAAAACAAGTTCTTTGGCCAGGCACAGTGGCACATGCCTTTAATCCCAGCACTTGGGAGGCAGAGATAGGAGGATTACTGTGAGTTGTAGGCCAGCCAGAGACTATAGTGAATTCCAGGTCAGCCCAGGCTAGAATGATTCAAATAACAAAGATTGTACCATAGTGATATACTACAAAATGGCCAGTGCATTAACGACATCACAGTGGATGTTGTTAGCTCTATAAGACATGCACTATATTGAATCCATCAGAATTTTGACATAATAATGGAGAAGGACTAAAGAGTGAAACATGAACATGGAAGAAGAACGATTTGGAAAGTAGAGTGGGTTCAATGGGATAGGAGGGGGGGAGCAAAACAAAGGAGAGTAATAGGAGAGATTATGATCAAATTATAGTATGTTAATGTATCAAAGTTCTCAAGAAAACCCCTAGGAAGTGTTATATGCTCCTTACAGAGAGTCTGTACAATAAATTGAGGTTTTTTTCTTTGTCATAATTAACATTCTTCACAATTAATATTGGTGCTTATTAAGGCTTTATAACTTTTAAGATTTTTTCAAACCTGGGGTATGATTTAGTATGTCAGATAGTCCACATGATATCATATTTTGTTTTGTAATTTCTCATCTATTTTAGGTCTCTATTGTCATTTCATCTCTTTTCAGGTAGCTATATTTTACTAATTGTTGGTTTTGTTTCTTTAGTTTTAGTCCTTTAAGTTCTCTGTACAGTGGACATTTTACCCTCTTCAGGGCTTTCCCCAAAATAGAGTAGCCAGTGACTCAAGAGTAATTCATGATAGGCTCAGTGACAAAAGTTTTAAGATGTTAAGGCAGCCTGACTTTTGCTATATGACTCATTTTATCAAAAATAAAAATAGATGAATGCACTGAAAATTTCAAAAGATATTTATGCTGATGCAAGTTGAGACTGACAAACCTGTTTGAAAATGTAGCAAACGCTGTTAGTACAAGCTCATATGATTTCTTTCTTTTGATCATCGAACATTCTTCTTAAAGGAGATGTTTTGAATGGTTTGTAATAATACTGTTCAATAGTAGCTCTCCCTCTCTCCTTGCCAAAGGAAATCATAGAGAAATTCTAGAATATTGGCAACCATTGACCTGTGCCCTCCTTGCCTTTGCAGACGTTGATGAGTGTGCTGAAGGCCGTCACTACTGTCGTGAGAACACCATGTGTGTCAACACCCCAGGCTCTTTCATGTGCATCTGCAAAACTGGATACATCAGAATAGATGATTACTCCTGTACAGGTAATTTTTTATGCTCATAAAGTTAGGTATTTTTCTTTGTCTTAAGTTCACCTCTCCAAGATTTCTTTTTTATGACTTTTAATGTTATGTGACAACTATCCATAGGTGCTCCCTCACAACCAAAATAAGTGAAATTATTGCATCTTAATAGAGTAGTCAATTCTGAATCTGCTCTACAGAATTGAACACCTGCTATTGCATGAACTGTTCTGAGGGAGACATTAACAAATATTTACTTATCCAAAGTGGGGCACCAGCAACAAACTAAAGTAATAATTCCACCCAGGTCTAAGTCTACCTTCAAAATCAATGAGTTTTTTGGGCTTACTTAGAGGCACATAGGCGATTCCAAAGCAGTCACATCACTGAAAAGTCTCACTCCAGCATGGTTGACAACTTCCCCATATCTGCATAAGTGGATATGCTCCCCCTTCAGTTAGTCTCCATATACTGTGTACTTTAAAACACCTCCTGAGATCTCATGTTTTGGGGCTTCAATTACATACAACTGGGAAGGAAGTTCAAGAGGCAGTAGCTAGTATCTTAGGTGAGGATCTGACTGTTCTCTCCTTTAAAGGTGCATCAGGCTTGAGCTAGAGTGTCTCTTGCTGATAATCACAGCTGCTAGGTTTAAGATGGTAATGCCTATTACGCTCAAAGGAAAGCATGTCACATACATGGTGGCTCTGCAGAACGTTTATACTCCTTGTTAAGAAGACATGAAACTATAAAACCAAATACAGATTATACTAAGTATATAATTAAGTATTGTAAATTCTCAAATCTTTGTGAATTATCATGGCCAATCAGAGAAACTATCCCTAAACAATACTTCCTTTAGAGAAGATTTTTTAACGGAGAATTTTTTTTTTTTTTCCAGAATGGGATTCTTGAATCTATACGCATAAAAGAAAATTTAGATTCCTTTCTCCATGTAAAGTATAGTCAGGCATACATTGGAGAAATTTTCTTTGAGTTTTGCACAGTACCATTTACTTCAGTGTCATCCAGAGTTCTGCTGAAAGATATCCTGTGTATTAGTAATGCCCTAAGTTATTTCTTGGATAGTACAATTTATCTTCTTTCTTATCCATAAGCTGTATGAAATCATGTACTGTATGAAAATAAATGATGCCAGGAGACTACCTTAAAAAGTGTGATATTGGAAGAAATATGGGTGTGAATGGGATATGCCTTTGGATTTTTCTATTTTTTAATTATAAGAGACATAAAATAGCCTTAAAATATTTAAATTAATAAAACTGGAGAGCACTTAAAATGTTGTTTTTTTTTCATTTTTATTCTCCACCATTTTTTTATTAGATAAATCTTGTAAATACTATCTAGAATTTCCAGCAAGACAGGAAACAATACTATCTGGCATGCATATATATATATATATATATATATATATACATGCCACACACACACACACATATACATATATGTATGTATATGTGTGTGTGTGTGTGTGTGTATAATATAAATCTATAAACACTATATGTGTGTGTGTGTGTGTGTGTATCTATATATACATATATCTACCTATCTATATCTATCTATCTATTTATCTATCTATCTATATTTTATCTATATTTATCTGGAAAAAATATAAATCACCAAAACTTAAGTATATTGAGTTTCAGAGTGTAGAGAAAGAGGACTATAAAGATATTTTTCTACATTTTGGTAACATAAAAGATTAAGTCACCATAAATATGTAGAGAAAAGAATGCACAGCTAACTCTAATATTGATAATATAAATAAACACAAACTCCATTTTATTGGTTAGCCAAAAGCATTGAGATAAGTATGCTGTAACCCAGAAAGTAATCAAGGTGTGCTCATGGCCATCTCTGAAAAGCCTGCTGATTTTTTGACATTAGGCAACTTGAAAAGTTTTGTAGTACATATTGTTCCAAGTTATTCTTCTTCTTTTCTTATATTATTAAAAGAGTGTTCAAAGTTTTAAATAAGAAGACACAGCATATAATTGGCAATCATTCTGGTGAAAGGATTCAGTTCTGTTCAGAGTCTGTTGGACATTATATCCAAGTTCGTTAAGTTTAGGTTCAGCACATCCCTGTGTATCTTCTGCTCTTGCTCTACCTTTCACTGACTCTTCCTTCCAAATGAAATCTCACAAATTGCTGTTTATTTTTATTTTTATTTTTTACCACCTTGGAAGAATTTTCCTTTAGGGTTCCAAAGTATCTAACGATATAAATGAAGTATCTTTTGTAGGAATGCAGAGAAAGACTGAAATTATTCCCAAGCAAGCTGTTGAGGCTATGGTTTTGTGCTGAAGAAATCAGAGCCAAGAATTTCAAAATCTGGCAGATGATGAACATACTTTCTTAATGAGGCACTAGGATTTCCAACTAACACCATTATTCCTGTGTTTCCATGAAAGTGGAAGAACTTTTTTTGCCCTTAATTTTCTCATCTACTATAGATATATCTACACAATAAGGATTTATAAATTATCCCAGATTGATTTCCTGGAGAATATCTGGCTTTTACATTGTAATCCAGAATATGGTGAGTGTGGTCAAGAGGGCTCCCCTCAGTAGTACAATTTTTCACCTGCCCTGATCAAAGATCCTCTGTGGATCTACTTTGTGCCTAAAGCCATTGAACTTATTCCTTTTTATGAATTCCTGTAAGACCTGGGCATAACTTATTTCTCTGATAAGGGTTGAAGTTTATTGTTAACACCAGAGACCTGCAGTAGAAGACTTTGCACAATAAATGTCAGTCTACTGCAGAGCCATCCCCTGAAGCTGGTGGCTGAATCAGAAAGGCTTTCTTTGCAGCTGGAATAGAAGATATATCTTTTTTTTCTATATCCCCAATTACTTTTTCTGTTGAAGAGCCATCTGCATCAACTCAACTGACACTGTTGTTGTCTATTTTAGTGGAAAATCCTTCATATGTGTATATATATATATATATATATATATATGGGAAGGTGCTGCACCTACTGCATCTCCTTCAGACACAGCTGAGTGGACCTATAGAATTTCTGTGATCATAGAGAGATAGAATGTTGCAGGATCCTACCAAAATACTTTGGGCTGCCTTTAGCCACTTAATATCCATTTATTGCCCACATCTGTGTCTGACATAAGATCCTGGTGACTATCAGTTGATGAGATGTGACCTTCTTGGTATATGGAAACAGCAACCAGCTTCCACCAGTCCAAGAGCTAAGAATGTCATCATTTAGCATCTGAAGCCTGTGGTAGAGTTTTCTTCTACTTTGCTGTTAACCCACCTACCTGACAGACAGACGATGCATTTGAAGAGCCTTGATTTCTGACTTTCCTTTATTCTGTAATTATAAAACTTCATAAATTCATTAACACATTGGAACATGGAATCAGGGTATTGTTAATCTGCATTCCCAGGACATGCTTACTCATATTTGGCTCCAGAGTAAACCATCTCTTATCCCCTTTGAAGTAAGAGTTGTGTCTTTTGCACCAACAGATGCATGCTTTGTTCTTAACTATCTCTGTTCTCCTACACATCTCTTCTAGTCCCTATGTAGTAAGTGATGCCCTTCCTCGGTGCTTGTGGTATTCAATGTCCTTTCATTGCCCATTGGCCACTAAGGGAGTCCTTCCAAAGAGTCCCACTACAAACTAATTTTTTTTCAGATATTAAGATAGCAACCCCTGCTTGTTTTCTAGGTCCATTTGTTTGAAACACTGTTTTCCAACCTTTAACCCTAAGATAGTATCCATGCTTTGTAGAAAGGTGTGTTTCTTGGAGGCAACAAATTGAAGGATCCTGCTTTTTAACCCAGTCTGAGAACATATGCCTTTTGTTTGGGGCATTGAGGCCATTGTATTAAGAGATAATATTGAAAGGTGTGTATTCATTTTTGCCATTGTTTGTAGTTCTTTCGGTTTTACCATTTGCTCTCTTGTGTTAACTAGTATTTGAGTATTGTTTGTTTTTTCCAGGTTCCTTATATGTGTGCTTTTCTTTTTCTTTAGCATGGAGGATTCTTTCAAGTATTTTCTGTAGAGCTGGTTTTGTCTTCAAATACTCCTTTCACTTGCTTTTGTTGTGGAATGTCCTTATTTCTCCATCTATTTGAATGGATAGTTTTGCAGGATAAAGTAACCTTGGTTGACAGTTGTTATTTTCAGGACTTGGAATACATCACTCCAAGACCTTCTGGCTTTTAAAGTTTGTGTTGAGTAATCTGCTGTAATACTGATGGGCTTACTTTTGTAGGTAACTTGATTTTTCTCTCTGACAGCTTTCAATATTTTTTTCTTTGGTTTTTGTGTTTGGTAGTTTGATTATAATATGGCAAGGAGAGGTTCTTTCCAGGTTTTGTCTGGCTGTTGTTCTAAAGGATTCCTGTATCTGCATTGGCACCTCTTTCCCAATTTGGGGAAGTTTTCTTCTGTGATTTTGTTGAAGATGCCTTCTATGCCTTTGGAGTGGAATTCTTCTCCTTCTACTATGCCCTAAAGTTTTATGTTTGATCTTTTCATAGTGTCCCGAATATCTTGAAATTCCCACTCATAGTTTTCTATAAGTTTGTCTTTCTCTTTGTTGGACTGTATTAGATCTGCCACCTGGTCTTCTAGCTTAGATATTTTGTCCTCTCCTTCATCCATTCTATTGGTGAGATTTTCTACAGAGTTTTTTTTCATTAACTGTGTTCTTCATTGCTAGTAATTCTGGCTGACTTTTCTTTATTATTTCTATTTCCTTATTTATGTCTAGTATTGACCTCTTTATTTCATTAAATTGGTGTCCTATGTTTTCTTTGATTCCTTTGATTTCCTCTTTCATTTCTTCTTTGAGTTCTTGGAACATATTTATAATCATTCTTTTGAAATCTTTTTCAGGCATTTCCTCTAACTTGTTGTCACTGGAGGTCATTTCTGATGTATTAATACTTTTTGGTGGATTTATATTGTCTTGATTTTTTGGTGTTTCTTGTGTTGTAATGTATATATTTTTGCATCATGGATTATTTAATGATTGGATTTTCTAGTTAGCTGGGTATTATTAGATGTATCAGATAATCTGATGTTATATAACTGCAGCGTAGGAGCTTAAGGCATTAGGTGTGGCTCTCAAGACTCTCAGAGTATTTAACCACGAGTAGAAATTATGACAAACAGATCCTCTAACTGTCCCTTAGGGTGTGTGGTGCCCCACCCACACCCTTAATACTGACAACAAGGAGGTTAAGATTTATGGTCTGTTGAGGGTTCCAAGTCAGTTTGTGACCAGGTGAGACCCTTCCCTGGTGTAATCCCAGTTACCTCTGCTCCTGCTTGGGTCCCGCTGTTGGTTCAAGTTGGTGTGGCCAGGTCCCTGACCACTGCCCTGTTCACTGGAACTGGGCACTGGTGGTGGGGGAGGGGAGGCTGCCAATGCTGCTCTAGTTCTCTTACTGGTCCATGTGTTCTTCCACCTCGTGATCTGCTCCTCCGTTGTTCACTGCCACTCTCCCTTCACGTTTCTTGAGTTTGTGGAGAGCTCCGGTGTGAGTGGAAGCTCCTGGATTTGCCTGCAGGTCAAGCCGAGCCTGGCAGCTTTCTGGTGTACCACTGCTGTTGCCACGATAGGCAGGCCCACTGGAGCAGCTTCTGCCGGCCTGTGCGGGCTCTGGATGCTCTGGATGCTCTCCTACTTCTCCACTGCTATTTCAGTGTCCTATACACCTCACTTTTTAGTAAAAGTGTGTATTTTGTTGAGGTTGTTTTGGCTTTTTCCCCCCTAGGCTGCTTTGGCATGGTACCTACACTGCCATTGTAACCAGAAGTCCAAACTTCCGGTTTTCTTTCTCCTATCTGAAGCATGGTCATACCTTGAGTTAGGAATGATACTGCACTGGTAGGATACCTGGTCTCAGCTGGAAAGCTCAAATAATACCCTCCACATGCCTGCTGAATGTGCTTTTACTCCTTGCCATTGCTCCTGTTTGCTGCAAGTTTGGTCCAGGTTCCATATCAAGAGATAATATCTTGGGCTGGAGAGATGGCTTAGCGGTTAAGCGCTTGCCTGTGAAGCCTAAGGACCCTGGTTCGAGGCTCAATTCCCCAGGACCCACATTAGCCAGATGCACAAGGGGGCGCACACGTCTGGAGTTCGTTTGCAGTGGCTGGAAGCCCTGACGCGCCCATTCTCTCTCTCTCTCTCTCTGTCTTTCTCTCTGTGTCTGTCACTCTCAAATAAATGAATAAAAAATGTTAAAAAAAAAAAAGAGATAATATCTTGGCACATGAAGTCTATGAGGTACTTGATTTTTTGTTGCTATTAAACCAAGTACTTTCTCTGATGTAGTAGAAACTATTTAACTTTTGCAATGTCAACTGTGTCTGTGCTTATACTTTATATGACCTTGCTGTTGTGGTCATTTAATTTATTCGAGTATGGTCAATACAACTGAGTTCTTTTTGTTTTTTAGTTAAGTAGAAACTTTGTATGGATATATCATGTGTTCGTACCATCATTGTCTCCTCCTTGCTTCCACTCCACTGAGGGCCCTTTTTAGGGGTATTGCATGGAATTGTCGGTTATGAGTTGGGAGAGCAGTAGTCAATCATTCTGAGTGTGGGAAGGGGAAAATGGCTGTGGATATTCCTTCCCACAGTATGGCTCTTACATTCTTTCTGCCTCTTCTGCAAAATTCCCTGAGCATTGGTGAGCGTGTTTTAAGTCTACTTTAACATTGGACTCTCAGAGGACTCTGGATTCCTACTTTCATGTGTTTTGAGTATTTTTTGTCCCTGTATCCATCACCCTGGCACAGGGTATCAAGCTCTATATAGAAGCAGCACTCTTGCTCATCTTGCCAATTCATTTGTGGTCCAACATGAGTCCTAGCTGATGTGTAAGGAGTGGTTCATCTCATGCCAGGGAGTCAGCTATCTATTCTTGTCTTGTTGATAGATTTTGGTTGTCCTCAATCCTTTCTGCTCTGAAAAAAAAAAAAAAAAAAAAAAAAAAAAGCAGATTCTCCAACAGAGAATGAGATCAGGATAGGTTAAAGGGGATAAGCATTGTTAATTTAGAGAGACTTTGATGAGTGTAGCTTCACTGTTGGCCAATGATTGGTGGGAGCTTCTCAGTGGAGTCCATAATCTTGGTGTCCATAACTTGGTTCCCAGTTCCAGCTCTGGTCTCCTTTCCACTGAGCAGATCTCACAGCCAACCAGAGAGCCATTGGTTACCCACCTAGCATGTGTGCCACTATTGCATAGGTGTGTACATCTTGACAGGCTGTTTGCTTTTGTATAGCATTGCCCCCTGCTTGCTCACCTCATTGTTTGCCATTTCTCCCTAGCAGTTCATGTACAGCTTTTCAGTCCTATATGGGCTACTCATCTGGGAATTGGCTTCCTCCCAGATTTAGGCAGATCTCTTGATACTCTGTGTTGTCAGCATATGGTGTCTTCAGCAATAGGGTCTTACCTTTTACCTCAGGTGGGTAGTCAAGTGCTTTGACAGAAGCCTGTCTTGTCTTTGGGACCTTATATGTTGTTCCAATCAAAGGCTCAATGTAGGCTATAACTAATTTCTGGTACTGGGAGTTATAAGACAGGGCCAAATATTTTCAGGTTAGGCTTATCCCATCCTCTCCAGAAACCTTCTTACCAGGTAATCTTTCCATGCTCCTATTGAGGATTATATCTTTTAGAGGAAGGTTTCTATGGTACCAATTCATTTTGGATTTGTTTTTTTGTTTGTTTGTTTGTTTGTTTTTTGTATAACTCCCCCACTCCTCTATTCCCCACCCCCCAAACAAACCTTCCATCTCTCTTATCTGTCCCTTAAGTTGCTTGTTAGGTATGCCTGCAACTTGAGCAGTTTCTTAAGGTTATCATTAGCATCTGGCTATATGACAAGAGTTTAACTTGGTGATTATAGATAAAAAGTGGTGTATTTTATGATAACACTGTTTTCTTCACTATGTTTTATTACCTTTGACTTCTTGACATCTGGAAACATCTTGGATGCATACTATTGTCAGGTACAACAAAAGACTTGTTGCTGGGAAACTGAAGCAAGGTTTAAGCAGTTATAAGTCACATATGAAGCTTTCCTCAGGCAGCTGCCATGTGTATTTCTTTAGCATTGTCTCTCCACTGCTAGGGAAAATGATTTGCATATATATTTAAAGAAATAGCATTTTAAAAGGCAACAATACCATTATTTTTATTCTTTCTCCAAAAAATTTATATCCAAGCTAGCAATTTTTGAATGAATAGACAATAATTTCATTCTTGTCTATTTAAAAATAACTTGATGGATTCATCCAAGTCAGAAGTACAGAACAAGACACATGAATCATTGTGTGTACCAAGATAATTACTTGTATGGAAACCATAAAGGAAGTGAGAATCTGGAGGTAGTGACACAGAGGTCATGGACCATAAGAAATGCTGGGAAGGGACAATGACAAAGAACAGGAAGTGAAAATAGGCATATCAGCTTCCACAAAATGTCCTAAGTAAATAGAGCTCTTTTAGATGTAAAATGTCCTACGTGTTTTGTATACAATAAAATAATAGTCCAGAAGTGACTAGTAATTGCTAGTTGATCTAACTATTGTGGATTTTGACAAGCTAACTTTGTGAAGAGATGTCTGCTTTCTCTAAGCCTTCCTTCTAGGTGCTTTGCTAAATTCACTTGTAAAGTGAAGGTTTAATTGTTATAAATTAGCTTTTATTTCTGTGAGAGAAACTCATTCCTTGGAGAATATATTACACTTCCTAGGATAGGGACATCTTCATTATTTTGGAGAGGAAGTGCTGAACAGTGAGACTTCAAGACTGGAGGAAGCTTCTAGGGCCCTGTGGGATACTCTCCTGCTTAGGATACAGAAAAAGAACACTGAAGACTCAGCGAGGCTAGTCATTTCTACAACTGGCAGCTTAGATGAACCCAGTTTCTTTTATGTGGGTTTCTTTTCTAAGGAAGCACACCAGTTATCGGACAATCCTACCGTCTGGCTACTAGTTGGCATAACTGTTGGGAGATGCTTTGTGAATAACCACTACACATTTTGTTTCCTTGGAATTAGTTGCTATCTATGATAAAATTATGGTATATTTCAGGTTTTTCATGACATGAAACTCAAACAACTTTAGGTTTAAAAATTTTAAGTTATACTTTCTGAAGTCTAGAGATGCATTTGTCCCCTATAGTTCTTTATATATAATACAGTATAGTAATTATTGAGTAACTTGAAACTATAAACACAATTATAAAAACAAACACTAAGCCCCAGGGCTCCAACAAGAAAAGATGAAAAGCTGTTTCTAAACAGTCACTCAGGAAGCTTATCTAGAGGACTATGAACCAAAGGAACTTGGAAGGGTTAATATCTAGGGAATTTCTGACAGCACTGAGAAAGCATGCTGAAATGGGATATGTGTGCATAGTTAACGAGAAGGCCAAGGCAACACACTTATCTACTTTCTGAAACACATATGTGCACACATACAATTAGCAGACAGCTCAAAAGGGAACAGGCTCCAAGGCTCAGAGAGAATTGCCTTTAGAAAGATGAAAAGCTTGGAAGGAGTCTGTGCTCTCTGCATCTGTCACTGAGTGGGGGAGGCTTCGCAGCTTTGTGAGCAGTTTCCAGGCTTGTTGGAGCCTTTATTTAGCATCTCAGAACAGCTGTCATGTCGAGGTGCCACTTCTCTCCAGCCCAGCCAGCCATGGCTTGATCTCCAGAGTCCAATGTCATGTGGCTGCCCTAGCCTGACTCTGCCAAGTTCCCTGTGCACTGAGATGATGGGAACAGCCTCATTAGAAAGGCTCACTCACTATAACTGGGCTAGTCAGTAAGTTTGGATTCACCTTTGTCCCAAAATGGATGTATTATTCAGTAGCTTTTGAGATTTTGTTTTATGTGAAAAGCATAGAGTTGAAAACTAATATAAGAGAAAAAAAGATTATACATGCCAGTAGTATAATAGTGGTGTCTTAGCAGCAGACACTTGTGAAGACAGCGTTGCTAAAACTGAGGCTCAACTAATGTCTTTTCTTTCCTGCCATCACTGTTACCTTCCTGTGCTCCCAGCATTCCATGGCCCCAGAGTTCATCGTACGTTCTCCTAAGAATCTAATCGTTCAAGAGGATGGTGCTGACTGGTTTTGCTGCTCTTCTGTCCTCCCTCTGCAGCCCAACATTCCTTAGTGGTCTCACATCAATGACTGGTTATAGTTTAGGGATGTGCAGATGATCTCATTGAAAGAGGTCTTCTCTCATATGATAACCATTGTTTTTCCTGTGTGCTTCTGGTGAAGTGAGGCTCATCTCTATAGACTGCATGTATAGCATTGTTGCTGCCTGTTGTCATTTATTTTCGTGGTTGATAGTTACTTCAAATAAATTCCACTATTCTGTAAGAGGTTTCCTTTTGCATATAAAATGTTTTCATTTATAATCAGATGCAGTGCCACTGTTTTAGTTATTTATTGCTGTGTACCAATTGGTCCCAAACATTGCAGGTTAAAGCAACACATTTTGCATCTTCTAGAATCTGTTTGTTGAAAATCTGGGCACAACTTAACTACTTCAAGATCCTTTTCAAGGCTGTAATCTAGATGCTAGCAAGGGCTGGTGAAGGATTCATTTCCAAGCTCACCTACTTATTTGTTGGCTGATGTGGTTGATCTCCCTTAACTCCTAGCCACATAGGCTATTCCAATAGAGTAGCTTGCTTCATCGGGGTGAGAATGAGAGGGAAGAAGGGAGAGGGTGGAAGAGACTAATTCACTGAGACTGTTCCAGCAGGGTGAAAATTACCATGTTTATAATCTTATCCCAGAGCTGACATTCTGTTGTCTTTGCTGTGGTCTGTTGATATTAGGGAAAGGTCACTAGGTCCAGCCTACACTAAATAGGAAGGAATTTCACAAAGGTATGAGAACTAGGAAGAGGTGGAATTCATTAAGACCATCTTCAAAACTGACTACTATAGATATTTACTATACTATACAAATATACTATAGAAATAACTAACCAAGCCAATAGCACCAAGTTGAAGAATAAGATATAAGCTAGTAAAAACTTACTGTGTAAGAACCCTCCATGAATAAAACTCTCATGTTACACAGTTCTTTCACTTCTCTTCATGCCAGAATTTTATTGTGTGTAGTGGTAAAGTTGTCATTGCAGTTAGTAAATGAAGATAGTAAAAGTTATTACAGCATGACATGGTACCATCACTGGCAAGGAAACATGCTCTGTGGAAACAGTAGCTGAATATTGGTTAGACATTGCCAACTGGATCACACTGAAATAAAGGTTGTAGATAAATGGCCATTTCAGGAGAGGAAGAATGGGAGCTAACAGTTTTAGAAATAGGAAGAGTAAGTAGAACAGTATAGGTTACTGATTATTGCAAATTTATTCAGGGCTGTAAAATAAAGGTAGACAGTCTTGTAAAAATTTGAAGAAACATTTTCAAGATTCCAGTTAGCCCTACACATCCTAATGAGGACGTTCATGTTGACTGGAATCAATATAAATCACCACACTCCATGACACACTTTTTTCTATGAGTATTTTCTTCAGTTTTAGCTTAATGGTTAAGGTGTTTGTCTGCAAAGCCAAAGGACCCAGGTTTGATTCCCCAGGACCCACGTAAACCAGATGCACAAGGTGACACATGCATCTGGAGTTTGTTTGCAGCAGCTAGAGGTCTTGGCATGCCCATTCTCTGTCTCTCTCTGTGTCTCTCTTTCAAATGAATAAATAAAATAAAGTATTAGAAAAAAGTTTAAAAAAGAGAGAGAAGTACTTTTCCAAATTGTGGTCAGAATGTGGAAGGATGTCATAGAGATGCAGTATTGCTAGCTGTGAGGTTGGAGGAAGTTGCTGGAGATATAACTCAGTTGACAGTGTGCCCATGTATCATGAACAAAGACGTGAGTTTAGTCCTTAGCATGACATAAACTAGCATGGTGGTGCATGCCAATAATCCTAGCACTTGGGAGATGGAGTCAAAAGAACCAGAAATTAAAGGTTGTCCTGACTACATACGGAGTCTTGGAAGCCAACCTGGGATCCTTGAGAACCTATAACAAAGAATGGGAAAGTGATGGTGAGCAGAGTGCAGGCTTCTTCAAGTAGCTGGGCAAAGTGAGGGAACCAACTCTCTCCTCAGGAGCGCAGTCCTGTGGACACCATGATTTCATCTTGGCAGACATATGCAGGACTTCTGACCTGAGAACTCTGAGAATCTATTCACTTTATTTTAGGAAGTAGAGAAGCACACTGTTATTACTAGAAAACACTGTGTAATTGCTGACCACTATTTTAAAAGTATCCTCTGTTCCCTTTTTTCCTAATTATTGATGAGCACAATTAAATCATGACTGAGTGTAGTATTTATAGGGAAAAGTTGACATGGTTGTCTGTTGAAAAGGGGAGAACACATTTTATTTTTATATTTAGATTCCTCACATCCTTTTTGGTCTTTTTAAAACTTTTTTTAATTTATTTACTTGCAAGCAGAGAGATATACAGAGAGAGAGAATGAGAGAATTGGGTGCAGCAGGGCTTCCAGCCATTGCAAACAAACTCCAGATGTGTACACTGCACTGTGTATTTGGCTTATGTGGGTACTGGGGAGTTGAACTTGGGTCATTAGTCTTTGGCAAGCAAACACCTGAACCATTGAGCGATCTCTGCAGCCAGATTCCTCACATTCTTAATTGTTTTTCTCATACTTGCTTTTAAAACACTTTCCTATTAAGCCTCTAGAAACATAAAGACATGAAAGCACATAGAAATAGACCGCACTTACTTTAAATAGGAATTTTAATGATGATGAGCTTCTTCTATTAAAAAAGTTTACTTTTATTTTATTTTACTTATTTCAAGAGAGGGGGAAAATAGGCATGTCAAGGCCTCTAGCTACTTTAAACAAACTTCTGATGCATGTACCATTGTGTATCTCTGGCTTTACATGGGTACTTGGGAATCAAACCTGGGTCCTTGGGCTTTTTAGGTAAATTCCTCAACCATAAGACATCTTTGCAACCCTTTAAGAGTTTATCTGACTCCTTTAAAAAGTAATTCTGAAGTTATTAAATGAAAATTATATACAGTATATTTAAAACTTACTTCTAAATGTATGTAGAGGAAGGCTTGCTGTCATGAGATTTTAGAATGCACACTTTCAGGAGTGAACTTTTAATTTAGGAAGACTACATCTGAGCTTAAAAATCAGAGACCCGTGGGCTACAACTGGCTATCAGTGTGGACTTCTTTGGCTTTGGGAGCATTTTAATGACTCAATACTCAAAATGGCCAAAAGATTTCCTTATAAAATATCTGAACTTTGAGGCAGACTTTCAGATTGTTCTGTTAGTTTTGGTTCCAAGTCACTGCATTGAGGTTCTAAGTACAGTTGACAAGCATTCTCTCTTAAATGTCCCCGCACTTCCCCACAGCCCTCATACCCACAGAGAGAGTTCAGGAAAGTAAATACCAGAAGTCTTACAGCCACCCTGCCTCATCCACATTCCTTATCTAGATTATATATCAACAAAGGAATTATTGATTCATAAAATATGTTTTATGTGAGATGATGAGTATATTCATCTTCAAATCAGAGATTGAAGTGTAGAATATCACAGATGGGCTTTTAATTCCATAGCTCTGCTAAAGCTACAAGTAATATCAAAATAAGCCCAATATAATCAACAGACACTGCAGTAAGTTTTGATTTCGTTTGTATTCATTTTGCTTAACAAAATAATAATATGAAATTACAAGTTACAGACAGAATATATATGCCATCATATATTGATGAGCCAATTCAAAAATCTCCTATAAATTTAAGTAATTACAAAGTTCACAGTAGAACAAGTTGTTTAGAGCTTAGATCAGGGGCTAAAGCATTATTGATAAACTAGAAAAAGTCAGTGAAGGTGATACTATTGAACACTAGATATTTTATTTTGTAATTTCAGCATATTATGTGTACAGTGAACAGTGTAGTGGCCAATTTCCAACATTTTACGTGGGGTCTAGAAAATGAAATCAGGTATTCCAACTGAGCATTGCGTACTTTCTCTGCTGAGCCAACTCCTGGTATGTTCTGTAGCTGCACTTACTACTTAGGTTATCTCCCATAGTTGATGGCTCCAAATACCACCTCCAGGATAATGCCTTCTAAATTCACCAATCTAACTTATATCAGTTCTCTGAATCATAGATTCCTGTATTCAATTAACTATTCATCATTTCCACAGGAATGTCTAGATGGCATTACAAACCTTACTTGTACAATACTCACCTGATGGTTTACTCTTTCACCATATTGCTCATCCCATGGTCTACTCCAGTTTAGTAAATGCTATGTCTATACTTTGAGTTATTTTGTCTAAAAACATTGGAGTCATCTTTACGGTCTTACATATCTGCTTGCAGTCCATCAACACATCTTATCACATCAATTTTAATATATATATACTGAATACAGAAGCTACTTGTTTGCTAATTTAAGTCTAAAGTAAATTAAATTTTTAAAAAAGATTTTGGGCAAAAGTGAGGCAGGAAAGCATAAGGAATAGTTCATCCATCTAGGATGCTGCTTGGCATGAGCAGTACATGTGTTTTTCTCCTAAGTAATGCACCTAGCAACGTTTTGGGAGCCTGCTCCCCCCGCCCCCAACACAGCTGTACTGAGCTGCACGTACAACCTACTCTCCTCTTCTTAGAGACCATTATTCATGGTCAGTACTTTCAAATGTATTCTTTGATAGAGAAAGGTCTAGATCAGAAGAGCAGGGTTCCATCCAGCCTCAACTAGTTTTGGGTGCATGTACAGTAAGGCAAACTGTGTTCTCTAAGTGAATGTTTAGGAATAGACCCATATTTGCCATCTGTTGTAGCCAGACTCAGATTGCTGGGATGAACCTCCAGACCAGACAGTTTTCAGAGAAAGGAAATATATTTGAAGTTTACAGATAGAGGGAAGTTCCATACTGGCAGAAGAAGCTGGACCACTTTCACAGCTCAAAGACGGTGGGAGGTGGAGGGAATCATCATAAGCAAACATACTTCACAAACTCCAGGGAAAGTTCAAGCATTTTGCATCTCTTGAAGCTGGAGTTTGCCAAACACACCTTAGGCCTGGACCCTAGGATTCTAGGTTCCACCCACAGTAATACATCCTCCAGGCAGGTAGCTGGAGATTTAAGACACAAGCCTTAATAAGCTCCTGAATGTATTGGGGGACATTCATTCAAAGTGCCACATCATCTTATGCAGATAAGATTAACATCAGATGCAGAATATGTAGAAGCATGCACAGTAGACAAAATATGATATAACCCACACTTGTAAATCAAACCATAAGACCACTTAAACTGCACCCTAGCAACTGATCCATCATCCTCTAATAATCTGCCTGGATGTCATTAGCAAATACCCAAACAGAAACATTTTCATCTTCCTGTAAGCTAGAAGTGCAAGATCAACATCTTCACTGATTCAGTTTCAGTTTCTGAGGAGGGCTTTCTTCCTCACCTGTAGATGGCTTCTCTCATCTCTCCCTGTGCCTTCATATATTGAAATTAGTGTGTGTGAGTGTATGTGCACACACGCATGTGCACGCGCATGCGTGTGTTTGTGTGTGTGTGTAGATAGAGAGAGAGAGAAAGAGTTCTTATGTCTGTTCATTTTATCTTAGTTACTTCCTTCAATAACCCCCATCTCTATACATTCTGGAGATTGTGGCTTCAACATATAAAGTTTTTGGATAACACAAACTTTCTATCTGTAACAGATAATCTGTTCAATGGTGGATGTAAGACCATTGGAAGAAGTAGCAGTCAATAGTTTATTAGGAGATGACCAGAAAAAAAAATGAAATGTCATCAACCTTGGGGAAGACACCACCTAGATTCAGTTTTCAAGAATTCACCAGAAGTTGCTAGGAAAGGAGGGCATGTTGTGTGCAAGTGACTTTAGGACTGCCATTAATAGCATTTTTAATTTTATTGAGCTTCTCTTTGTACACATTACTCTGACGGCACATCACCTCTATTAGATGTAAATTTTTTTTCAGCAGCAGTTGACCTGCCCAATACTAGACAGTTAATAGCACTCTGGTCAGTATTAGATACCCATCTTTACGATCACAGTCAACTTTCAGCCTTTCTGAATCTCGGGTTCCTTTTAGCAATTAGTTGGAAATATTATTTGTGTTTAGAGTATGGTCAACTTGTTTAGTTGCAAATAAGAATAAAATCTCTGGCTGTCTTCAGCTTGAAGAGTTTCCTGGAACTATGTAGGTGATACGGAGAAAACACATAAAGCTGTGGAGCAATCTCAACGGAAACAGACAGCTTCATTGCATGGAACCATGAGTGGCAATACTTCCTGTCCCCTTGTCTTCCAACAACGTGACATGCCACATACTACTTGGATATTCACCTAAAGTAGTGCTGCTCATTAGGCTCCTAAACTACTTTCTTCCCTTTACACATCTGGAATTTTAGATCACTATGAAACCACTATGGCAGGTTTCATACCTCTCTTGGAAAACATCTTCACTAATGTGGTTTACACTGTTCAGAACAGGCTTCTTTACAATTTTTGAGCAGCCTCACACCTTCCATGGCTTAGTAAACATGGTGTTACCTGCTTAAAGTTCTTGGGTCTCCTCATTCAAAAGTGTGAGTTAATTCAGCAGCTAATGGAATGAAGCAAGTGAATGCAGTGCTCACAGTCTTAACCAAGGTGTTGATGGCCCAGCAGATTCCTTTACCTGAATGTTGATAGCTCTAAATTACATATTGGCTTTGTATTCATTGTTTCCATATCTGGTTTTCCTCATTAAATTATGACATGTGAAGAGTTGTGTCTTTTTCATCATTCAGCAAATATATCTGTAGACTAGATGAGAAAGCTTTTCAAGAGATGTGGAATTGCTCGCTTAAATTTTCAGTTGTTATAATTAGAGGAATCCTTTTCAAATAGCAAGAACAAAAAACGTTTGGGTGTTCTTTTCTTCTTCCTTTTAGTGAAAGTAAAACTAGCACAAGAATATGTGTGATCCAATCATCCAGTTGTGAACTTTGATGTACTTGAAGTCTTACCATTCTCAAGTTCACTTTCTTAGCACTTTTCCCAGCTGGAGTTTTTTTTTTTTTTTTAAATTTTAAAATTTTTATTAACATTTTCCATGATTATAAAAAAATTCCGATGGTAATTCCCTCCTTCCCCACCCCCATACTTTCCCCTTTGAAATTATATTCTCCATCATATTACCTCCCCATTACAATCATTGTACTTACATATATACAATATCCCCCCCATTAAGTACCCTCCTCCCTTCCTTTCTCTTCCCTTTATGTCTCCTTTTTAACTTACTGGCCTCTGCTACCAAGTATTTTCCTTCTCACGCAGAAGCCCAATCATCTGTACCAGCTGGACTTCTGTAAGAGGCTCTTCTCCCCACTCCTGGGTATTTCCTTCTGTTCTCTTGGTTTCTGCTTGCCTTGGTTTCCTTATAGATGATTGGCATGGACATGTACTCTCCTTTGGAGTGTCCTCCTCAGAGGATCCTGGGAAGATATTTGTTAAACAGTGGCTTTTGTCACATACTTACTTGAGGCGCTGTGCACTTTTTTATTTTTTATTTTGGAATTTCAGAGTTTATTTATTTTTTATGTAATTTTTTATTAATTAGGTTTGTATTCAGCAAATACAGTCAGTTTGGTACCATTATTAGGCTCATCCATGACCTACACCTTCCCCTTGTCTCCTTCTTGTTGAGATATATGGGTCATGAATTGTGGAGTTAGCCGTTAGTTATGGGTAGGATAAATGTCTCTGCATATCATGACCCAACATGTGACTCTGACATTCTTTCCACAACCTCTTCCGCAAAATTTCCTTGAGCCATGTTGGGTCCATTTTTGGTCTGCTTCAGTGATGAGGTGTTGGGGGCCTCTGGGTCTCTGGATATCTGATTTAGTAAGAGTTGATTTTTCTCTGTGTTGATCTCCTTCCTCCTTGTGCTGATACCCGGTTCACCTTGCTTGTTTCATCAATTTTTCTTAGTTTCAGCCAGGGCCCTTTTGAGGTATGATGGCGTGGCTCTCTCCTTAGGATCTACATCAATCTGAAAAAGAGAAGCAGGTTCTCCATGGAGAGTAGGTTAGCACTGGGACAAATGAGATAACCCTTACTTTATATATATATATATAATTTAATAGGTGTAGGCCGTCTTGTAGCCCATGATTGATGGCAGCTTGATATTGGAGAGTGGGCTTATGTTTGGATATGGTTCTGACTTGTTTCCCAGCTCCAGCTATGGGTCCCTTACCACTGAGGGGATCAGTTAGCCAAATCAAGAGCAGTTGGTTCCCCACCATGGCTGTGTGCCACTATTGCACTTGTGTGGGCATCACATCAGGTTAATTGCTGATAAGTAGGTTAGACCATGAGTTGCTTGGACAGATATTGGTCATTTTCTCCCAGTTGCCCATATAGCACCTTCTGGCACTACACACGCAGACTGTCTGGGGACTGACGCTCTTCCAGCTACCAGCAATGCCATTCCATTTTACATGTCAACCACATAAGGTGTCTTCAGCAGTAGGGTCTTACCACTAACCTTTGGTGGGTCATCAAGTACTCTGACAGAAATCTGCCTTTCTTTTAGGAAACCTTGTAGGTCTCTGATGCAAATGCTCATTGTGGATGATAGCCACATGCTGGTACTGGGAGTTACAGATCAGTGCCCACTAAGAAAATGAGGAAAAAGATAACTAATATACAAGAGTTAGAGAGAAGAGAGGGGGGGGGAGGGAGAGAGGGAGAGAGAGAGGAAGAGGGAGGGAGGGAAGCTGTAGAAGATTTAGGTCAGTCCTCATCATACCCTCTCCAGTGTTTGACTTTTTACGGTTTAGATTTTGGGCTTCTTTGTAGATTATAGAGATTAGGCCTCTGTCAGTTGGATAACCAGCAAATATTTTCTCCCATTCTGTGGGTAATCTATTGGCTTTGCTTATTGTATGCTTGTGTGTAAAGAAACTCTTCAGCTTCCTGTGATCCCATTGGTTGAGTGACTTTAAGATCGTGAGCTACTGGGGTTTTGTTCAGGAAGTCTTTTTCCATTCCTATATCACGGAAAGTACTTCCAAAATTTTCTTCCAGTAGTAGTCGAGTTTCTGGTCTTATATTGAGGTCTTTGGTCCATTTGGACTTGAGTGTAGTGCATAGCGAAATGTGTGGATCAAGTTTCAGTTTCCTGCATATGGTTATCCACTTTGTCCAGCACCATTTGTTGAAGATGCTAACTTTTTTCCAGCCGATATTGTTAGGGCCTTTGTCGAATATCAAGTATTTATAGTTCCTTTACCCAAAGTCCAGGTCCTCAAGTCCATTTCATTGGTCTATACTCCTGTTTTTATTACTATGGCTTTGTAATATAGCTATAGATCAGGTATGGTGATGCCTCCAAAGGTATTTCTTTTGCTGAGGATATATTAGGATATGTGAGGCCTTCTGCCTTTGCATATGAAATTTGAGATCCTTTTTTCTATCTCTGGGCCTTAGGAGCTTTGCATATTGCCTTTATTATGTTAAGATATTAACCAACCATGCCAATTATCTCCAACGTTTTGATCATGAAGTGATGTTGTATCTTGTTAAAGGCATTTTTTAACATCTATAGAAATGATCGTGTGGTTTTTATGTTTAACCTTGTTTATGTGGTGTATTACATTGACAGATTTCCATGTTGAACCACCCCATGTTCCTGCGATGAATCCCACTTTGCCAAGGTGGATAATGCTTTTGCTGTCTTGTTGGATTCTGTTTGTGAGGATTTTGTTCAGGATCTTTGCATCTTAGCATTAATATAAGGGTATAAATATTAAGAGAAGTGCTTATTGGGCAGTTTGATAAGCATAGTATATACATTTATTGTTTAAAAATTTGCTGTTCAGTTTCCAGGTGCTGTTGGGATTATTGGTGGGTCTTTTGTGGTTGATTTCAAGCAATTTAGCATTGTGATCTGATATCATTCAGGGAATTATGTCAATCTTCCTAAATATGTGGAGGCAGTTTTTGTGACCCAGTATATGGTCTATTTTAGAGAATGTTCCATGGGCTGCTAAGAAGAATGTGTAGTCTGTGGATTTGGGATGGAACGTTCTGTAGATGTCTGTGAGATCTAAGTGATCTGTGGTTTTGTTGAGCTCTCTTACTTCCTGATGAGTTTCTGTTTGGATGATCTGTTAATTACTGATAATGGTATATTGAAGTCCCCACCTATGTTGGTGTTGGTGGTTATTTCTGTTTCATTGTCAAGTAGGTTTTGTTTTATGAACTGTGGTGCCCCTGTGTTTAGTGCATACAGATTTATGATCATAATATCCTCTTGATGGATTGTTCCCTTGATAAGTAGGAAGTGGCCTTCTTTGTCTTTTTGATTATTTTTGGTTTGAAGTCTACTTTATATGATAATTTTCCATGATTTTGTGTATGCGCTATAGCATTTCTTACTATGGATTTGTAGTTTAATTCCATTGTGGTCAGATAGAATGCAAGGAATTATTTCAGTTTTCCTGAATTTGTTAAGATTTGCTTTGTGTCCTAATATATGGTCCATTTTAGAGAATGTTCCATGTGCTACTGAAAAGAATGTATATTCTGCAGCCTTTGGATGAAATGTCCTGTATATATCTGTTAAGTCCATTCCTTCTATGACCTCATCCAGTTGCCTCTCTGTTTATTTTTCCCGGGATGCCCTATCAATTGATGAGAGTGGGGTGTTAAAGTCACCCACCATCACTGTGTTTGGTGTTATCTGTGACCTTAGTTCTAATAGTTTTTGTTTGACGAATTTGGGAGTCCCCATGTTAGGTGCATATATGTTTAGGATTGTAATGTCCTCCTGTTGGAATGTGCCCTTAATCAATATAAAGTGACCTTCCTAATCTTTCTTGACTAACATTGGATTAAAGTCTACCTTGTCTGATATTAGGATAGCAACCCCTGCTTGTTTTCTAGGCCCATTTGCTTGAAACACCATCTTCCAACCTTTCATGCTAAGATAATGTCTATCCTTTGTAGAAAGGTGAGTTTCTTGGAGACAACAAATTGTAGGATCCTGCTTTTTAACCCAGTCTGCAAACCTATGTCTTTTCGTTGGGGCATTGAGGCCGTTGATATTAAGAGATATTATTGAAAGGTGTGTATTTATGTTTGCTTTTTTGTGTGCGTGTGTGTGTGGTTCCGGTTCTACCTGTGCTATCTTCTGTTAACTAGTATTTGAGTATTGCTTGTTTTTTCTAGGTTCCTTATATGTGTGCTTTTCCTTTTCTTCAGCATGGAGGATTCTATCAAGTATTTTCTGTAGAGCTGGTTTTGTCTTCAAATACTCCTTTAACCTGCTTTTGTCATGGAATGTCCTTATTTCTCCGTCTATTTGAATGGATAACTTTGCAGGATAAAGTAACCTTGGTTGACAGTTGTTATCTTTCAGAACTTGGAATATATCACCCCAAGCCCTTCTGGCTTTAAAAGTTTGTGTTGAATAATATGCTGTAATCCTGATGGGCTTGCTTTTGTAGGTAACATGATTTTTCTCTCTAACTGCTTTCAATATTTTTTCTTTGGTGTGTGTGTTTAGAAGTTTGATTATGATATGGCGAGGAGAGGTTCTTTCTGGGTTTTGTCTGGCTGGGGTTCTAAAGGCTTCCCGTATCTGCATTGGCACCTCTTTCCCAATTTGGGGGAAATTTTCTATGATTTTGTTGAAGACGCCTACTATGCCTTTGGTGTGGAATTCTTCTCCTTCTACTATGCCCTGAATTCTTATATTGGATCTTTTCATATTGTCCCGAATATCTTAAATTCCCACTCATAGTTTTCTATAAGTTTGTCTTTCTCTTTGTTGGACTGTATTAGATCTGCCACCTGGTCTTCTAGTTTAGATATTCTGTCCTCTCCCTCATCCATCCTACTGGTGAGATTTTCTACAGAGTTTTTTTTTCATTAACTGTGTTCTTCATTGCTAGTAATTCTGACTGGTTTTTCTTTATTATTTCTATTTCCTTATTTATGTCTTGTATTGCCTTCTTTATTTCATTAAATTGGTGTCCTGCGTCTTCTTTGATTCCTTTGATTTCCTCTTTGATTTCCTCTTTGATTTCTTCTTTGATTCTTTTGATTTGTTCTTTGACCTCTTTGAACATTTTTTTAAAATTTTTTATTAATATTTTCCATGATTATAAAATTTATCCCATGGTAATTCCATCCCTTCCCACCCCCACACCTTCCCATTTGAAATTCCATTCTCCATCATATTACCTCCTGATTACAATCATTGTAATTACATATATAGAATATCAACCTATTAAGTATCCTCCTCCCTTCCTTTCTCTACCCTTTATGTCTCCTTTTTACCTTACTGGCCTCTGCTACCAAGTATTTTCATTCTCACGCAGAAGCCCAATCATCTGTAGCTAGGATACACTTATGAGAGAGAATATGTGGCGCTTGGCTTTCTGGGCCTGGGTTACCTCACTTAGTATAATACTTTCTAGGTCCATCCATTTTTCTGCAAATTTCATAACTTCATTTCCTTCATCTCATTTCCTTAGAAGTACATGCTCAACCATGTTTATTGCTGCTCAATTTATAATAGCTGGGAAATGGAACCAGCCTAGATGTCCTTCAACAGATGAGTGGATAATGAAGATGTGGTACATTTATACAATGGAGTTCTGCTCTTTGAACATTTTTATAATCATTCTTTTGAACTCTTTCTCAGGCATTTCCTCTAACTCGTTCTCACTGGAGGACATTTCTGATGCATTAATACTTTTAGGTGGATTTATATCGTCTTGCTTTTTAGTGTTTCTTGTGTTATAATGTATATATTTTTGCATCTTGGATTAAGTTAATTCTTGGATTTTCTAGCTAGCTGGGTATTCTTAGCTGTATCAATTGATTTGATGTAATATATTTTCAGCATAGGAGCTTAAGGAGTTAGGTGTGGCTCTTAAGACTCTCAGAGTATCTACAAAGATGTTCTTAGGGGTTGAGTTTCCCTGCTATAGGAGTATTCAAGCAGGTTGAATGGAATAAAATACAGGTAGATTCTAAAATTTAACTAAACCCTGTACACATTCAATCAAAAACAGCCCGAGTATGTATGTAAGAGTAGTTATTATAACGACCAGATCCTCTATGAACAAAGAGGTTAAGATTTCTCATCTGTTGAGGGATCCAAGTCAGCTTGTGACCAAGTGAGACCCTTCCCTGGTGCAATCCCAGTTACCTTGGATGATTTTGGTCTCAGTCAAGTTGCTGCCTTGGTCGTCAGGCTGCTGTTCTGATTTCTGGAGCTGGGCACTGGCTTTTCCTGTGGGGCAAACCGAGCCTGGCAAGTGTGGCCCTGCAGATCAGCACCCCTGCTGCTGGAACTTCTGCTGCTCAAGCTGCTGCTGCTGGGTCTGTAGCCGCTGCTGCTGAAGGTGTTGATGCTGGACCCACCGCTGCTGCTGCCTCTGCTGCTGCTGTAGCTGCCACTGCTGGAGCCACCACTGCTGCTGAAGCTGCTGCTGCTGGGTCCACTGCCACTGCTCCCACTGAAGCTGCTGCTGCTGGGTCTGCCGCTCCTGGGTCTGCTGCTGCTGAGTCTGCTGCTGCTGGGTTTGCCGCTGCTGCTCTGACTGGAGCTGCTACAGCTGGGGCCACTGTTACTGGTGCCGGAGCCACTGATGTTGCTGCCGAACTCTGCTCCTGCTTGGGTCCCGCTGCGGGTACAAGTTGGCATGGCTGGGTCCTGGGACCGCTGCTCTGTTCACCAGAGCTGGGCTCAGGCAGTGGGGGAGGGGGCGGGAGCCGCAGCTGCTCCGGTTCTCTCACTACTCCATGTGTTCCTCTTCCTCGCGGTCTGCTCCTCCGTTGCTCTCTGCCGCTCTCCCTTCACATGTCCTGAGTTGCGGAGAGCACCGGTGTGAGTGGAGGCTCCCGCACCTGGCTTTTCCTGCGGATGGAGCCGTGCCTTCTGGTGCGCCGCTGCCGTGGCGGTTGGCCGAGCTGCTGGAGCCGCTTTTGCCGGCCTGTGCGGGCTCTGGATGCTCTGGAACTCTTCTACTTCTCCACTGCCCTTCAATTTCCTATACACCTCACTTTTTAGTAAAAGTTTGCATTTTGCTGAGTGTTTTTGGTCTTTTTTCCCCCCCTAGGCTGCTTTGGCGTGGTACCTACGCCGCCATCTTAACCGGAAGTCTTTTCTGATAATAATATAGCTACGCCTGCTTGTTTCTTATTTCCATTTGCTTGGAATATTGTTTTCCACCCTTTCACCCTGAGGAGGTGTCTGTCTATAGTGGTGAGGTAGGTTTCCTGAAGGCAAAAGACTGAGCAGTCTCATTTTTGATCCATGCTGTTAGCTTGTATCTCTTGATGGATGAATTAAGGCCATTGATATTTAGGGTAATGACTGTGAGATTTGATTTGATCTTTGCCATATTTTAATGGTAGATGTTTGTTGGTCTTTTCATGGACTTTGAAGTTTTTTGTGCCTACTCTGAGTTTGGTTATTGTTATCTGCTTCTTGTAGACATTTGAGTTTTATTATTTGTTTCTTCTCTGTGGAAAATTTCCTGAAATACTCTCTGTAGGTTTGGTTTTGTGCTCATATAATTGTAAAGCTGAGTTTTTCATGGAAAGTTTTTCTTTCCCCATCTATTATGAGGGATACTTTTCCCAGGTAAAGTAGTTTGGGTTGGAAGCCATAGTTTCTTAGACTTTGCAGTGTTTCTAGCTTTCAGGGTTACCCCTGAGAAGTCTGGAGTAATTCTGATGGGTTTACTTTTGAAAATGGTGTGCTGTTTTTCCTTAGCTTCTTTTAGTATTTTCTCTTTGGTGTCAATGTTTAGAGTCTTAATGACAATATGTCTTAGAGAGTTTCTCCTTTGGTCCAGTCTGTTTGGAGTTCTGTTGGCCTCTTGTATCTTGATGGGCCTTTCTTTTAAGAGACTAGGGAACTTTTCTTCAATTATTTTGTTAAATAATTTCTCCTTGCTTTTGGTCTGAATTTCTTCTCCTTCTGGTATTCAAATTATCCTGATATTAGGATGTTTAAATGTATTCCACAATTCCCTCATGTTCTGTTCACAGGAACTATTGAACTTACTGAAATTTTTGAACTCTTGAACTGTTTCTTCCATCTTGTCTTCCAGATCAGAGTTTCTGTCCTCTACATGAATCTATTCTTGAGAGTTTCTAGAGAGTTTTGGACTTGTTCAATTAGGTTTGCATTTTCTACTACTTTTCTATGTATAATTTCCATCTCTCCGTCAAGCTTCCTTTTCACATCATTTTCTAATTTTCTTGATGATTCTTGGTAGTCATCCTTGGATTTCTATATGTCTTCATTTAGCATGGCCAGCTAATTTTTGAGGTCTTTTTTTTTTTTTTTTCACTCTCCCTCAAGTCTATTAACTGTGTTTGAACTCCTTCCATTTTCTTATCTATTAGGTCCAGTTTAGTGATGGCAGCATCCATATGATTGTCAGTCCTATATTGCTTTTCTGCAAAGTCTATCAATAGCTTGGCCGGGGTTGCATTGCTCATAGCTTCATTTTGGTGTTCTAATCCTAATGACTCTTGTATGTTTTGATTAGATATGTTCATTGTAGAACTGGGTGATCTAACTAGATTTTCTTGCATTTGATTTTTCGTGTTATTTCTTTTGTGCTGTGGTCTGCCCATGACAGTGTATAGGCACGTAGGTGAGTGGATCAGCCTAGACTCAAGCACAATGGAAATCTGAGGCAGCCTGGGGCAGTTGCCAAGGAGCATGGGCTTTGACTGTCACTTGTCAAATCTGCCTGACCTACTGCCTGGCCAGGGCACCAACGTTGCCTGAGCTCTCAAGCAGTAATGCGCCAAAGCTGCCTGCATTGGAGCTATGAGGGATAATGACGCACCAAGCACTGAAGCAGCCCAAACTCTGGTGAGGGAACACTGGGACCAGGAAGCAGTCTCTGGTCCTCTGCCACAAGAAATTGGCAGACTGCCGGTGTGGCAGACAGGTTGGGATGGCATCTAAGCTGGTGCAAGACACAGACACAGTCTGAGCTTGCGTAGCAGTTGCTGTGGGCCTGGACTAGCTGATCATGCAGCGCAGGAGCAGTGAGTGGGCGAGTGGGCGGGGTAGTCTAAGCTTCCCTATGCAAGGATTGATCGGTGGTGTGTGGGGCACCATAGATATGGTGGCTACTTGGGGGGAGAAGTGGGCTACCCGTCTGTGAGGGAATCAGCAATTCCCTGTTTTTGCCTGGACTCGCTCAACCTGCAGTGGCCGGAGCCATAAGTGGCTGAGTGGGCGGAGGAGTCTAAGCTTCCACATGAGGTGATAGATGGGTGCATGGCGGTGCCGTGGATAAGGAGGCTACTTGGGGGGAGGGGTGGGCCTACCGGCCCACCAGTGGATCAGCGAATCCCTGTTTTTACCCCTCTCTGCCCTCCCACTGGCAATCATTGGCTATTGCTCTCCCCTAAAAGACCCAGTGAACCCTTAATGTCTTGCCTTTCTTTCACCAGGATTTGCAGCACAGCTAGGCATTTGCCATCTTGGCCTGAAGTCAGCACTGTGTTCTTAACAATGGTGAGCAGTTTGTGTTCACTATATATTAGATACATTGTTTAGCCCTTTATCTGTACTTTTTCATTTAGTCATATTAGCCATATTTTAAATCAGCATTATTTTTACTCTCAGTTTTCATATGAAGGAATAGAAGCTTGAGAAGTTAATATAACATCTCACACGTCTCCAACATCTTGTTAGCTTTCAACTGATTTTGAATTCTGGCTGTATAGATGGAATTATTTAGTATGAGATCTTTGGCAAGCTGTCAACATCCATTTCTTCTTCTATATAATAGAAATTAAAAGAATAATTAATAACAATAAACAAAAATAATCTTCTGTATAAACATTGGGTGAGTTAATGTGTATGTGTGTGTATATGTGTGTTTGTTTGTGTGTGTGTATGTGTGTGTGTGTGTGTCATATATATATATGAATGAAAGCATGGTTATAAAATGAGTATAAAAAGAGAGTGATGCACTAATAGTCATTAGTTAGGAGTTCAAAAAGTTGGAGGTATACAGATAGACCTATCATTTGATAACTGGACAACTTATACATTTTCTAACTACTCAGAGTCTTTCCTTTCATAAAATGAAGAAATTAAACCCACTTCTAAATGTATTGTAAGAATTAAAGTTATTGTATATTAGAAATACTGGCAACAATAGCTGTACAATAACCATGGTTAGTCAGGAAACCATGAAATTATATTATTGAACTATAAAAAGTATTATTATACCTTGAATCATATTGGAATTCAGAATAAGAAACATTTCCCCTGGCTGTAGAAATGGCCCTATTGTTTAAAAGCTTGTTGTACAAGCATAAGGACCCAAGTTTGGATTCTTAGCGCCCATGCAAAAGCCAGATATGGCATTGTGAGCCTCTAATCCCAGCCCCTGAGTAGCAGAAAGGCAGATCCCTGCTGGCAGGCCTGTGCAGCTGAAATAAGGTGTGTTCAGTGAGAGACCATGTTTAAAAAAAAGGAGGTGGAAAGCAAATATGTAAGACACCAAATGTGCACCTCTGGCCTCCTAACATATGTACACATACACACCTCCACACATACACTTGTACCACACACATACAAATATGTAAGCACATAGGCATACAAGCCATAAAACCATACATGTGCAAGAAAGAAAAAATATATAGAGAGAGGACTGAGGAGGTGACCTGATGGATAAAGGTCATGCTATGCAATCATCAGTCCCTTACTTTGATCACCCAGAACTCATGGAAAGCATGACACTATAGTGCTTACATCCTAAATCCCAGCAGGCCTATGGCAAGAAGGGAGAGGAGAATATTTCAGAATCTCAGCATCCATTTAGCCTGCAAAACACAGTGAAAAATAAGAGAACCTCCCTCAAACAAAGTAGAAGACAAGGACTGCCACCAAACTTTGTCCTCTGACCTCCACATGCATGTTGTCAGGAATGTGCCCGCATTCATACACACACACTTTGTCTCCCAGTCTTACTCATGTTTGCCTCATGAACAGTCTGTTTCTCTCAGCTATGTGCAAAGAACTTATGAAACATAGTACAAGTAGGTGTCCTAGGTTTTAAATTTAAAAATGCAAATCTCAAATCCAGGTCCACATCTCTGTGTCCCTCTCATTATACAACCCTAAGTCTCTATATTGTTGTCATCACTGTGTGGTTTTCTTGCTTGCTCCAGCCTGTTCTGCCCAAAATAACTACAACCAAAAATTTTAAAAGTACACATGGTCTGCCAGGCATGGTGGCACATGCCTTTAATCCCAGCATTCATGAGGCAGAGGTAGGAGAATTGCTGTGAGCTCAAGGCCACCCTGAGACTACATAGTAAATTCCAGGACAGCCTGGGCTACAGTGAGACCCTACCTCTAACCCTCCCCCCCCCCAAAAAAAAGGAGAGAGAGAGAGAGAGAGAGAGAGAGATGGTCCATGGTGGACTCTTGTTGATTACAATTCAGTGTGTCTCCATTACACCTGTGTCCCTCCCTGCCTCTCCTGCCACCTCTCATTTCATGTGTCATTTCATTTTTTATAGGCTATTCACTGGCTTTATTTGCTGAAATAAATCCTAAACTTCTCCTTTCCATGGATTTTTCTATATTCTGTTGCTCTTTCTTGGAATGTATTTCTCTCCTTTTGAAGACTTGACTCTCATCCATTGGGTTGTAACTTAAATGTCACTTTCTTTGTATGCTCTTAACTACCCTCTTTCTAATCCACTATAGCTCTCAATCAAACCTTCTATATTTTCTTTAAAAGCTAACACAAACAATCCTATTGATAAGGACCATCAGCAGAATGAGGGCAGGGAGGAGGAAAATGATGGTACTAACATATAATGTGACCATACAAGTTTCTACTTAATTTTTTTTAAAAAAAAGCTGATACGTGCTAATTCTCATACCTCTCCTAGTAATTGCCTTTTTCTACCTGTTCCATAAAGACAGGAACCATGGCTCTGCATTGTTTCTCTCAAAATAGTTCTTGAGAAGTATTTTATGAATGTGTATGAGTAGTTGTTCAGGCCTTTCATTCTATTCCACAACTATTACCCAACTGAGAGAATGAAGGCACATCAATATATTAAGGAAGGTGCATTGCTTGTGTGAGTGTGTGTGTCTGTGACTGTGTAAGAGTGTGTGTGTGTTTGCATATGTACACTTTTCTGGTGTAGAATTAGTGTATTGGTTTATAGTTAACTAGTTCTTCAGAAGGTATACAGTCAAATGTTTCTCTTCAATCAGCCAGAACTGTTAAATGGAGAATCTTTCTCCTGTGTCACATCCAGAGGCTATGCTCACCTTCTTCTACTTGAAAGGGAGGCTAGGGACACATTTGCCACACTGGTAGGTGTTGGCTATGGCTTTTCCACTCTTTTTTTTTTTTTTTTTTTTTTTTTTTTTGGTTTTTCGAGGTAGGGTCTCACTCTGGTCCAGGTTAACCTGGAATAAACTCTGTAGTCTTAGGGTGGCCTTGAGCTCAAGGCAATCCTCCTACCTCTGCCTCCCAAGTGCTGGGATTAAAGGCATGCGCCACCACGCCTGGCTCGCTTTTCCACTCTTATATTGCCTAGACTTTATGTCAGATACATTATATGAAATTAAACCTAGCTACATGCCACACAGTGAGCTCATCTGTCAGTCAGTCTTCCAGATCCTTATTCAAGTTTATTGTTCTTTGTAAAGCCAAGCCAATATTATCTGAGCTTCTTAGTTTCTTGAAACATGGCATGAATGTGTTATTGTGACTTCTCTCAGCAGAGGAATAGAATGAGACTGTTAATTTCCTTGTTCTGTCTTCCTAGTCTGTTAATACCTGTCCTTTGTCCACAGTAAATGTAAGTTTGGGGCTCTGCCCACTCATCTATTCTTCCAATATTATTCATTTCTAGTCTGTTTGAGCTTTCAAGTATCTCCCTGATTAGATTAGGATTTCCCTAGTTAAGTAATTGATAAGGACACTCCAAGTAGAAACTCTTGTTTAGGTATCTATTTACTTGTAAAATATTGTAAATTTTTTAAAAGGCAAGGTCATTTTTATTGTACAAATTCTGTGTATGATCCATATGATAGAACTATTCTAGAAAACTGAAATTAGTATAATAGTTATCAATTGAAATATAGGGCATAGTAAGCATAATTTTTTTAAAACCTGACATTGGTTAACTTAAATATACCACATGTAGATGAAACCTTACATTTGCCCTTTCATATTGCTACTTTTAATATGTATATATGTATATTTATAATACACATGCAATAGACAGTACAATAAAGAAAACCCCAAAGACAAAGATTAAAATTCCTTAGTATCAGTTTGACTTGAAATATATCTTCTAATATTTCAGATATAAAATTTTAAGTTTTTGTCTGTGCAGTTAATCCTCTTCTGTGTGCTTTTAAAACTTAATTGGAGACACACTATCATATCACCTTTAAAATTCCTGTTAAATAATCATTTTATAGAAATATTTTATTATATTAATGATATTTCATTTCATACTCTCATAGTATCATAGCATTATATAAAATAGATAATTTGGAATTTATTTAGTAATGTGTGGTCAACTTTTATGCTCTTTCTAAAACTTCACTACTATGCACCACATGTACTGGTGGAATTATCATTATCCTACTTTATGATTTTCAGAATATATGTCTGTAAGAATTAATTATGCCTAGTTTCACATACCTTAATACTTGAAATATAATTACCAAATTGTCCTTTGAAGTTTCTACAAAACTATACTTCTATCAGAAGTGTTTAATAGGGTAGTTCTTTTAATTTTTTGGAAGTTTTCCCTGTCATCTTTCAATTTAAGAAATATAGATAGAAGTCAGGTATAGTGACATGTGCCTTTAATCCCAGCAGTCAAGATGCTGAAGTAGGAGGATTGCTGTGAGTTTGAGGCCATCCTGAGTCTGCATATTGAATTCTAGGTCAGCCAGGGCTAGAGTGATACCCTACCTAAAAAAACTAAAAGAAAAGCAGAAGATACATAAATAGATAATAGATCAGTTTTGGTGCTTTCAGCCTCTATATATTTTTTTCTTTTTTAAATTGTAAGAACACAACATAAAATCAACCCTCTTAACAGATTTCAAGTGCAACCATTCACTGTCAGCTATGGATACCATGGTATACAGTATACATCTAGAATTTCGTCATCTATAACTTTTTTGTGCTAGTTGAATGGTAACTCATTCTTTCTCCTTCTCCCAGCCCCTGTTTCTATGAGTTTCTCTATTTTATACACACCACTTAAATAAAATGTATGGTCATTGTTTTATCATATGTGTGTTGGTCTTTGAACCATGTGAATTGCTATTCAAGTCTTGATTTGGGCTATTCATATTTTTCTTATTGCCTTCTAATGAATTGTATATGTTCACAAAGTCTTCAACAGGTTGGACAGAATAATTGTCATACAAGAGCCTTTGCCTGGAAAACAGGCTTAGTGGTCCATTGTTCCTCTCTACAGGCCTCCTTAGATGTTGATGAAGTAAGCTGTGGGGAAGTGAAACAGTAGCCCTCTTGAAGGATCTTCTACAGTTCACAGAATTTCTGCAAATTAGGCAAGGGAAAAGATATCAGATGACTTCACATGAAACCTGAAAGCAACTTTTGACACAGGATCTTGCTAGGTAGCTCAGGTTGCTTCAAATTCACCATCCTCTTGCCTCAGTTTCCTAAGTGCTCAGATTAAAAATGTGTGCCACCACACACAGAAGAATCTGCTATTTTCTTTTTTTTTTTTTTTTTTTTTTAAGAGAAGCCCACCAGACCGGCCTTTTTTTAATTTTATGTGAGAGAATAAGAGAGAGAAAGAGAGAATTGGTGGGTCAGGGCCTCCAGCCATTGTAATTAAACTCCAGGTGCATGTGCCACCTAGTGTGCATGTGTGACCTTGCACATTTGTCTCAGCTTGCATCTAGCTTACATGTTACCTGGAGAGTCAAACATTGGGCTTCAGGATGTGCAGGCAACTGCCTTAACTAAAACATCATCTCTCCAGCCCAAGAATCAGCTATTTTAACACATATGTCTGGTGCAGAAAACTCAGAATTGGTGGACAAAGACCTGAGTGAGCTCCCTTCCCATGATTCTGGCTTTTGCTTTACACTCATATCATGTCATTACACTTTCCACATAACAGGATCACTTATTTTCATGTAAAATGAGTGTATGAAACCCACTATTTTTCCAATATGTTTCACTTTTTTGAAACTTGTGCCCATGGCTCTGTACGAATTCAATCACATTCTCCTCAGTCACATCTGGTTCCAGGAGAATGCAGCTATAAGGGCTGTGAATAGTAAAGAGTGCTCTGTTCTTAACTAATTCCTTCTGTCATTTTAAAAAATAACCCAACCACATCAGGTTCCAATTATATTTGATGATGTTAAGAAGTTTGTGAAAACTACAATGTTCTGGAACAAGAGAGCACTTTTGTTATTCCACGCTGTGGCAGCATTGCTGCTTCATAATACACTGTGCCAAACCCTCCCACCTCAGCTATTTCTATATGGATGATATGTGAACTATGTTATTTTTTAAAAAAAGCACACAATCAGAAGATCTTTCATTCTAATAGTCTTCATTGCTATGCTACTACATCCCCAAAATAGCTACAAAAGCAGCACAATGTCAGCATATCTAAACTGATCATGTGTGCTCTGATTTGGCCACTTTTGACTTTGTATGGTTGACTATAAAAGCTAGGAAACATTACATTAAAGTTTTCAAAGATTCAGGGAAAGATAATAATTACTGATGAAGACAGACAGATCAAGGTTCAAATTTCATCTAAGCAACAAAGGTTCTCACCTTTCAGATTTAGTTTCATCCTCATTATTATAGAAGGGTTAATAGCATCTACCTTTTTGATTGTGATGACTGAGCTTCTAAAGACTAAATAAGAGACTTGGTGCTTGAGGTAGTACTGAGTATATCAAGTGTAATCCATGTATACTGTTTCAATATAATGCCAACAATAGTCTGAAAGGTCCTGATCACCATTTATTAATCTTTTAAGGCAATGAGTCATGACAGGCTATGTAATTAACAAAAACTTAGCCACAGATATTGGTTGAAGCTGGTGGTGAGTTTTATATGCAGGACAGCTGAGCTATTCCACAACACATCATGGGGAGAGATGCAAAATATCCCATAGCTCCACCAACTTTCCTTCTAGTTTTGTTTCTTGCCATGCTTAGAAGAGTTAGTTTCTTCTCCTTATGGTTTGGGTGATACGTTTTTAGTTGTGCATTTTTCCTTCCACTATAATTATGTGTTTTGCATCTTATTGTTGCTACCCAGGTAATATCCCAGGACTAGTGCTAAACTGTTGATGACTTCTGTATAACCTGTAAGTGTCCCTGGACTAGTGCTAATCTGTTGGCACTTCTATGTAGCCTGTATACATGTTTAAATTCTCAGAAGGTCATGCATCTTTCAGTGATATTTGTGATAAGATGGTGTTTGTTAATGGATTATTTATGATATTGCTGAAATTTTAGGGTAATTATTGAGCATGTAAAAGCAAAGAAGTTGCACATCTGTTCAGGACAGAATTAAATGGTTTCAGGAGTTACTAAATAGATGGAGTTTGTAAATTAAGGATGAAGACAAAAAGGATCTTTCATAAATTTACAGAGCAAAACAAAAATCTTTAGGGTAAGGATGAAAGAGCTCTGGTAAAGAGGCAAAGGAATGAAATGAGTACAGAGGATGAGGGAACCTTTCAAAAAGCTTTTGAGGTAAGTAAAGGTCTTTGAAATTCCCTGCATGTACTGTAACCTGAAGGTCATAGTGAAACACATTGGAACCGTGGGTGGAGAGAGAAACTATTACAGGAATTTGAAAGTCAACTAGACAAGACTAGTACAGTGAGAAGTGAGTATCGTGAGATTATGTTTCATGCCATTATGTACTTTTCCCCCTTAAAACTGTACTTCCATTTTGTATCTACTTACTAAATTTGAAGATGTGTTTAGTAATTAAGTTTTTTTTTAAATAAGACTGACACAATTGATTTCATATTACTTCAGTTGAGATACTTAGCCTTTTCTTTATTTCTTAGACATACATACCTCTTCCCAATAGTTAATCTGTATTAGCTACTTTTCTTACTGTGACCAACTTAAAAAAGGAAGAATTTATTTTGACTCCTGGCTTGAGAGAATAAAGTCTGCCATGGTGGGGAAGGCATGGTAGAAGGTGGCTTTGTGGTAGTTCGCTCACATCTTTCTTAGCCATGAAAAAGAGAGACTGAGGTAAAACCCTCCAGGCCAGCTCCCAGCAGCCCAGTCTTCCAGCTAGGCTGCACCCCTTAAAGATTTCATAACCTCCAGGACAGTTGTAGCACCTGGTGACAAGTATTGAAACCAGTGCCTTTGTGGGGACATTTTACACTCAAACTGTCAGAAATCTGTATAGACCCTGTTCCCTTTGGCTGCTGCAGCTCCTTCTCCTGCTGGCTTGTTTGTTTGTTCTGGATAATATCCTAGTTACAGCATTCTCTCCTGGTATAAAAATTGTAAGGATAAATGAGTTGTAATTAGAGCAAAAGGCGCTAATGAGATGTCTCTAAGAAGGCTGCTACACTAATGTATTTGGTATTTCTCTCCCCTGATCTTGGAGGAACAATATTTCACATTATACTTCCTCTATCCTAGCCATGCTGTTCAGTAGTCCTTCCTCAGTTTGTTCTTGTGGTTTTGAAAAAGAATGACAATATTGAAATGCTTTAAATGTGCCAGACATGCCTGTAGCTATTTTTGTTTATGCTATCCAGTTTATTCTTCACAACAATGTCCCAGGCTGGTATTATTATTAACTTCCATTGACTCATTGAGGAGCATGAAGCATTGTTCTTTTCAACAGCTGTTTTAAAATCACACTAGCAATAAATATTGATGTCCAAGTCTGCATGTTTTGAAAGCTATGTGTTTCAATGAATGCATTTAAATTTTAAAAATTCTACCTAATCTTTTCTTAAACTATAACCTACAAATTTACTACCTATCATTCTCCAGGTGTGTTCAAGCCCCTACCTGCACTCCAGGATAGTTATGAATGCAACCTCACACAAAATTGTATGCTTAGTTAAAACATTTTTAAATTGTTATGATTTTTTGTAACTCAATTGAATAGTTAAGTTTGAACTTTGTAGATGACAACATTATATTGCAAGGTCAAAAAGTTGCCTTTGAGAGTTCTAAATATTTCATAATTTTCATTCTTCCTAAAACATGAAATATTTGTTACTTTGTTAACTTGATATTTGAAAATAACTTTGTTAATCATCAATTTTGAACTTCATTGCTTTAATTTTAGAAAACACTAAGGATAGTATAAGATTGCTCCAAAATGATTGTATAGTATACAATCGGTAAAAGATATGCACACTATTCTTAAACAACTTTTTGGAAAATTTTGATAACTAAAAGCAATTCAAAGCCAGCATAGTAATGTCTCAGAGTTCCGAGGATGAGAATTCCCCAGGGGCCATCTTCATAAGAAACACTTTCCTGAAAATCATGGAATGTGAATTTGGCATGTTCCAGGGAAGGATGGAATTTTGGTGAGCTAGATAAAGGAGGAGGATTTGGGGCACGGAGACCATCACAGATAACGTCGTCGTGGAATACATACCATGCCCCAGCTCAACTCATGATTTGTTCTTCATCCCACACAGCTATACTTGAAACAATGTTCACAAAATTACTGCCTCTCTGTTGAGTGTAATATGTTGTTAGCTCATGCTTACCCAACTAATTATTTCTAATGATTCATAAGACTGCTTTGTTGTTGTATGTTAATCCTCATCTATTTCAAAGTGGGACATGTATAACAGGACATGATCCTTGACTTCCTAATGATTCCCACAGTGAAACCCACTGGCAGCACTAACAGTGAACTCTTAGATGTGGCCTAAGGCTGGTAGTACCATCCACAGTGTTGGTCCTGTGGCCAGAGTTGATATAAAGAATTAGAGGGCAACATATTTTCTTTTCCTAAGATCTAAGATTTCAGATGAAGAAAATGAATTAGTTCAGTTAGAACTTCTTAATTCATCTAGCCTTTAAGGCTTTAAAAATTATAAAATAGGTTATACTCTTAGACCCTTTCACCCCAACCCAATTCTCTTTAAGGTCTTCAGGAGGGTTAATGGTGTTCATTATGGGGACTAGGAGTCCTCAGTCAGTCACTGTTGTTGTGAGGGTGGGGGTGTCATGGTGACTTAAAGTATTCCTATTCACCCTGAGGCTTTTAGAATCTTTACACTCCCTTTTCAGCAATGTTCTCTAGCCTTAGTGGGCAAGATAGAGACCTGACTTACTGTGGTGTTTTCTGTACCTCTAGATCTCTGTTTTGATGCAGCTTAAGTGACCATAGTGTCTATTGCCATCTCTCTGGAACCTTTCAGGCTATCTGTGAGAACAGTATTTATGTCCTCAGTTCCTCATAATGAGTTCTAGACCCAGACAGAGGTAGAGGTGACCCATCTCATGGTAGACAGTTGGCTTTCTGTTTTAGATTTATTGCTTCATTTTGGTTTTCCCCAGTATTCTCCACCATCTGTAAGATAGAACAGATTCTGCAACCAAAGATGAGAGCAGTTTAAATTAAGTGGGAGAAGCCTGGTTACTAGGGATACTTATGGATGTTTAAGTCCAGAGTTTTGACTTCAGTTCAGCATACTTGACTTTGAATATAAGCCACCCACTTATAATGTATGAAGTTTATTTAACTTTTTTATGACTCATTTTCATCATTTGTACAATGGAAATAATATATATTTCATAGGTTCTTGTGAAAGTTCCGTCATAAAAAAAGAAAGTCATGTGATAATACTCAGCACATTGTAAATGCTCCACAATTAGTAGCTAAACATAAGCTTTAATATAAATGTAATCTAAGTGGTTCAGCATTTCCTTGAATATATTAATACTACTTGATTATAAAAATACAAATCATGTATTTACAGAGTGAAGGGATGTTAAATATGCAAAATATGTAAGTGTTAAGTCCATATGGATAATGAACCACACAATTGATGAGGGCATTTATAACATAGGATAAAATGATAATGCTTGAGCTGGAGAGATGGCTTAGTGGTTAAAGCACTTGCCTGCAAAGTCAAGTGACCTGGATTCAATTCCTCAGGACCCACATAAGCAAAATACATAAGAGGCACCTGCATCTTGAGTTCATTTGCAGTGGTTAGAGACCCTGGTGTGCCCATTCTCTCTCAGTCTGTCTCTCTTCTATTTCTCTCTACTTGCAAATAAATAAATATTTTTTAAAGAAAATATTTAAAACAATAGTGTTTCACTATTCATTATAGGTAACCACTAGGTGTAGTCTTTTAAAAGTTATTCTTTCTTATTTATAGGAATCTTCAAACACCAAAGGTAGATTATGAAAGAAATTTCTAGATCAAAATGATACTCTGAAACCTTTTTGTAAACAGTTCTAGTTCAGGAAATAATTATAGTATAGATGAAAGTTTTAATGTCAACAAATATATATCCCAGTGCAAACTAGTATTTGAAGTTGCTGGTGACATCTGGGTGAAATTACTTCCTTATAAATATTTTCATTATTGATTATTAGGTGGGTTACCACAATACTTATAAAAATCAATAAGGCAAATTATGTCTTATCCCAGAAAAAGCAGAAAGAGCTACCGATGTATTATTTTATTGCTATAGGCCCAGGCCACCTTGCATTGTGGAGGTCTGTCCTGTGTGATTATGCAGACTGCATCCTCTGTAGTGCTAAGCAACCTGGCCACTGATATTTCCATGACTTTATTGTTGCTGATCTGTTGCTGCAGGGATAGTACAGCTACATATCCTGCTCCTAAAATAGGATTTCTTTAACTGATTTGTCATATTTTAAGCCTCTATCAATAAATCTGATTTTTTATTATTCTGTTGACTACATAATCTTATCAGAAGAGAAAATATTCTCAATAAGCTTAAAGTTTGGAAATATTACTGAGATGATTTCCATTTTTTAAAAAATCATTAAACTCTGTTAACATGATATTTTCCCTTTGTGGGGGACTCTGTTAAAATGCTGAAACTGAAATTATACCATTCCAAGCTTCAGTTTAAAAGTGACTGCTTAGGCCATTTATATTGAAATAGAATGAAATTATATTACTAGATTCCTTTGTACCCAAATTTAGATACACTTTATGTAGTATTATGCCTCTTGAAATGAAATTAATTCAAATAAAGGCCTGATATTGTATTTATTCAGCATAGAAAAGAGAGGCTATCATTCTTTCCCCTCAAGTGCACATTTGCCTGACCTATAGAATTTCAAAATTGTAAAGATAAAGGGTGGAAAGCATATGCAGGGGTCAGTCTCTGAGACTACAGGATGCAGTCACCTAATTTATATTTATTCAGGGCTAGCACAGGGATGGTCAGGCACTTCCTGTTCTTGTTGACTTGGGGAGCAGAGGAGAGGTAGATAGAAGATCAGTAAATAAGCAGGTTGATAAATATTGTTAGATGCTAAACAGGTGCTATGAAGAAAATTTAGAGACCATCACTGGGGACCTACTTATGTTATGTGTTTGAAGAAGGCCTATGTTGGATGTTTAGGGTAAATGAATAGCCAGGAGGAAACATTAATACATGGTGAAAGCAGGTCTGCCTCCCCTGCTATGCCAATCAATAACAAATAGATCTCAAGACTAACATTGTTTTATGGAAGCCAGTAGGGTAGGAGATTGGATGGCAGATTTCATGACATCTGTGAGAATTTCCAGGAGCCTGTTTGACTAGGGCGATTGTAGTGCAGAAGCTAAGTGTTTTCCATTCCTCTTCCCCATGTAAGTCCTTAGTAATCACTGAATAGCTTCCCCAAGTCTGAGAGTTCTGTAGAAAATTTATGAATTTGCCACTACTTTCAATACAATGAAAGTACAATGCCAATTGTATTATTAACTAACAGCAGACTCTGTTGCCAAAGATAAAATATTGTTCTTACAGTACATTAAGATATAAGGTGCATGTGGGGATTTGAACTTTGATCTGTATTCTCTTTAATATTCATGAAGCTCTTCATCTTCATATTCAGATTGAACTGATATGCTCTAATTTTGTTACCAAGAGCATTAAATTTAAAGGCTCAAATGGATTCAGTTCTTCCATATTGAAGACCTTGGTGTCAAATCATAGTGTACCTGAATTCCACATCAGCTCTCTTTATTTATGTTATTTTTTTCTGTGTTTTGCTATCATGCACATTCAGCACTGATTATGAACATGTGTCCTACTTTTGACCTCTTCACCTATTTATTCATTGTTTCTTTGTTTTGTTTTGTTTTGTGTTTGCTGATGATGCCAATCTATGTTAGACCATGCAAACTCAATAAGGACATGATTAATTCCAATTAGTAACAATTAGCTTTCTGGGAAGATTTCTTCAAATATATTGCACCAGTGAAGCACTTATTTGTGAAGTCAAAATTAGCTGGTTACTAATATACTTCTGTTAACATGTGAGGGTCATCCACAAGAGAGAATGGAATGATCCTGGAATATTCTTGCAAAAAAGCCTCAGCTTTTTATGATTCTTCTTTTCCATAATATGTTTCAGATATTTAGTCTAAACTTATCCTTGAATCAAAATTCGATATTTGTATACTTTTTAAGAATATGAAAGTAAGAGATATCTGTAGGCAAATATGTCCCTGTGCCTTGTTGGTTCTTTATTCTGACAGTCTGCCTATGAATGATGAGGAGCAGTCAGCTTTTACAATTGTGCTGTGTGTCTCCACAAGTGTCATTATAGTTGAAATAAATTAAGTAACAAGTTTGGTCCACAGCTGTAGACCAGAGATTTTGGTGAATCTTTTATCTATTCAGATCTCCACATTGAGAGAAGTATGTATTTGCTTTCCTATGAAGTATCTTATACTTCTCTGCATCTCATGAGAAAATATTCTAGATTTAACCAGAACTTCGTTACAGTCATTTCCATTGCAATGCACAGAACCAGATTTAAGCAGAATGCATACATATTACTTGAATTACACTAAATAATAAATGTCTACTTGGATTTTGGTTCTAATTTCTAAACATTGATCTAATAAAATTCTGCCCAAAATTTATAGGCAGAGACTTTGACAGATCTACAGAAAGCAGTTCTGAATTTCATAAAATATTCTCCAAGGAAACAATATTGCTAGCAGCAGTAATTACAGCAGGTAATTGTGTCATTTACCTTGTTACAGACCGCTGAATGTGACAAGCTTGGGACAGACCAGCTGTCACACCCTGTTAGCTTTCACATACTGGGATTTGCAAAATCATACTAGGGCTCATGCTTGTGAATGAAAGAAAAACCAAAATAATATGATAAAACATCATTATAGCTTTATAGAGACTTTTTTTTCTATAAAACAAAGAGTATGTGTTTCTGTAAAGTTGAAATCCAGTATGGATATCCCCTTGCTTAAAGCCATATATATATATATATATATATATATATATATATATATATATATATATATATATGTATATATATATGTATATATATGTATATATATGTATATATGCATATATATATGTATATATGCATATATATGTGTGTATGTATATATATGTATATGTATGTATGTATGTGTGTGTGTGTATGTATGTCTGTTCAAACATTGGTAGGTTGTAAGTAAAAACAACAGAGCTCTAATTTTTGCTACTTATTAACAATGGCCTTAGGTAAGTCACTGAATCTGCTTAAACCTCAGTTTCTTCATGTGGCCACTTAAACATTTGTAAAGGCTTTAACCCTCAGCATCCATTTTTTTTTATTTTCCTATGTTTTTCTCTGAATAATGTGTCTTAAGTGCTATAGGAATATCAGACAACAAATTAGAGTCTCTGCCCTCATGGAAATCTTATTCTAATAAGGACAGCAACTATAAATCTATGACCAGGAAAATTTTTATATGATATTAGATATATGCAAATGCTGGGTTGACCACTGTGGTGGTTTGATTCAGGTGTCCCCCATAAACTTAGGTGTTCTGAATGCTAGGTTTCCAGCTGATGGAGATTTGGGAATTAACACCTCCTGGAGGGAGTGTATTGTTGGGGGCCGGCTTATGGGTATTAAAGCCAGTTTCCCCTTACCAGTGTTTGGCACACCCTCCTGTTGCTGTGGTCCACCTTATGTTGACCAGTGTGTGATGTCCACCCTCTGCTCATGCCATCATTTTCCCCTGCCATCGTGGAGCTACCCCTCAAGCCTGTAAGCCAAAATAAATCTCTTTTTCCCAGAAGCTACTCTTGGTTGGGTGATTTCTACCAGCAATGCAAACCAGACTGCAACAGTAATGTGGTACCAGAAGTGGGGTTGCTGCTAGACACCTGACTATGTGGCTTCAGCCATTTGGAGCTTATTCTCAAGAGGAAAGTGGAAGGAGTTGAAACTTTGGCCTAAGAGATGCCTTGCAGTGCTGTAAGTACAGCTCGAAGGACTATTCTGGTCAGAGCTATGGACTGTGAGGTTTGGCTTATGAGGGTGAGAAAGAGCTTTGCTTGGACTGGGCTTGCAGTTTGTGTGAGAAGCTTGCTCTTATGCCCATGTCCTGAGAAGTTGTGCAGGGTTGCTTTGCGTAGAAATGAACTGGTGTGTGCAGAGGGATATGGCACAGAAAGAAAAATCTTTGGGTGAACTCTTGCCCATTCAGCTGCAACTGAGAGATTACAACCTTTGAGACTGGGCTAGCTGACCATTGCTGGGGCAACAGAAAGAATGTCAACTCTTTTGAAGGAGGCTGAATGCTTAAGGAGTGCCCTGTTCTTCAAAGTCTGCTTTATTCCCCCCCCGGATTAACAAATTGGCACCCTACCTGGTATCATGGAGTATAAGAAATGCTGGAAAGAGGGTCATTGAGTTTGCAACACGGTCTTGTGTTCTGGAAATGGCCATGGGCAGTGTGAAGCAGGTTTGCTGGTTTCCTGCATAGAGACCCCATGGGGCTATGAAGATGAACTGTGGCTTGCAGTGGAGACCCAATGGAGATGCCGGGACCATGAGATGGCTGCCGAGTTGCTGCCGGCCCGATGAAGTTTCCCAGGACTGTGAGTAGCCTAGCTGGAGGGGTGGAATTGGAATGCCAGAAACTTGTTGCTGGTTAGAATTATCAGACTTGAAGATTTGTCATTGGCTAGAGTTGTTAGACTTGAAGCTTCAAATGTTTGCCCTGGTTGTTTTAAATCTTGTATTGGTTGAATGTTTCTTTGCTATGCCCAATGCCATCTACTGCAGTGTGAATATTTATTCTGTGTCATTATGGGTTTTTTGAGGTTATTTTTTGGTATTATGGCTCAGTTAAAAGATCTTGGACTTGGGGATGTATGAATATCATTGGGATTGATAAAAACTATGGGGACTTTTAAAGTCAAACTGAATACATTGTATTTTACATCATGTATGGATATCAGTTTATGGGGGCCAGGGACGGAATGTGGTGGTTTGATTCAGGTGTCCCCCATAAACTTAGGTGTTGTGAATGCTAGCTCCCCAGCTGATGGATATTTGGGAATTAATGCCTGCTGGAGGGGGTGTATTGTTGGGGCCGGGCTTATGGGTATTAAAGCCAGTTTCCCCATGCCAGTGTTTGGCACACCCTACTGTTGCTGTGGTCCATCTTAGGTTGGCCAGGGGGTGATGTCCACCCTCTGCTCATGCCATCATTTTCCCCTGCCATCATGAAGCTTCCCCTCGAGCCTATAAGCCAAAATAAACCTCTTTTTCCCAGAAGCTACTCTTGGTTGGGTGATTTCTACTAGCAATGTGAACCAGACTGCAACATACACATACACATGAAAAAAAAAAAAAAAAAGATGTGCTTTTCTGTAGCATGAAAACATCCTTTCACAATATGAAGCATTATTCTACATTTTATTATGGGAAGAGTCAAGGCCAGATTATGGTTTCTCAGGCAATATGGAAAGTCTATAAATTGTTAGCATATGTTGGAAAGACTTTCTGTGTCAGAGTACTGTGATTGTTTGGGTTAGGCGATTTCATAGTTAAGCACTTCTATCTTACTGTGGACAGAAACAGTCTTTGTTCTTTGGAGAACACGTGTTTGGCCCCTCCACACAGTGCTCTTTCCAGAACCTCCAGTCAGTCCTTATCTCTGAGCCTCTTTTGTCTCATGAGATCTTTGTTTATACATTTTAGTTTTTAAAACACTGAAGGTCATTTCTGGCCCACTCACTTGCTCACTATATTGATGTTGGATATAATGGATCTCAGAAAACCTCATATTCCTATTTATACATGTAGAACAATCATAGTGGCTACCTGTACAGGCTTTTGTGGAGACTAAAGAGGTTAATGTTTGTCACACAGCAGAGTACTTACAGTGTGTAATCACAGAGCTCAGCGACTGCCATTAATTGCTATCACTATTGTCTCTGATGGCACCAAACAACTTCTACATCACATCATAGTATCTCATTCATATCACCAACCTTTTAACAGTTCAAAGCATCCTTGAAGTCACAAGCCTCAGCTTATGCATCTTTCAGAGCAGTAGATCCATAGGATGGAAACTACAAAATGTGTTGAGAGTACTAATATAAATTATCTGGATGTTGGTAACAGAAAGTTTGTTGCCCCACAGTGTGTTCAGACAAAGCTTATTTCATGAAATACAGAATGAAACAAAACAAATCTTGCCATACAATCAGAATTTGGATTTCTTTATGCAATTACTGAAGAGCAAAGAGAAGACTTGAGAGAGCTTTTGTTGAGATTTCTGATCAAATAGAGGATTTTCAAGAGATGCTGAACATACCCAGAAGAAAATAATCCAAGCATGTCATGGAGAGAAAAGCTGAACAAAGTCTTAGTTGCAAAGCAATTGGAAGAATAACAATAAGTCGGCACTGAATCGCTGTGGTCAATGAATGGGAAATTCAACAGTGAGCAAAGATTGCTTTGCTGTCAAAAAGGAGTGGGTACTAAGCAAGCTTAAAGGATGATTTCTTACTTACATTAATGGTATTAAAAGTAGATTTCTGTTAAGATGATTTTATAGATTATTTCTGTAGTATTTTTAAAGAAATAAAATCGATATATTTTCTTCACAATAACAATCAGCACTTTCTCAGTGTCACCATGGAACAGCAGCATTTTGGGAACTGGAAAAATATCTAAGACATATTTGAGTTCAGAAAAGGTTGTGAAGAAAGCAAATTCTGTGGAGCATTTAGGTTTTCCTCCATACAATTAAAATGGAAAAGAGAATATTACCTAATGAAGACATTTTTTTCTTTTTTCTTTTTTTTTTTGAATTTTTTTTATTGAAAACTTCCATTATTATAAACAATATCCCATGGTCATTCCCTAACCCCCTGCTTTCCACTTTGAACCTCCACTCTCCATCATACCCCCTCCCCCTATCAATCAGTCTCTCGTTCTGGTGTCATCATCTTTTTCTCCTATTATGATGGCCTTGTGTAGGTAGTGTCAGCCACTGTAAGATCATGGATATCTAGGCCATTTTCCTACCCTTTCTTTGGCTCTTACATTCTTTCCACCACCTATTCTACAATGGACCCTGAGCCTTGGAAGGTATAATAGATATATTGCAGTGCTGAGTACTCCTCTGTCACTTCTCAGCACCATGGTGCCTTCTGAGTCCTCTCAAGGTCACTGCCATCTGGAAAGAGAAGGTTCTCTAACCAAAAGTGAGAGTAGCATTAATATATGGGTATGAACATTAAGAGAAGTGCTTACTGGGCAGTTTGATGAGCATAGTATATATATTTAGCCAGACAGCAAGAAGACATTACAACCCTAGGGCTCATGACTACCCCTGTTGTAGGTATTCAATATCAGGGATGTAGTCCCTCCCATGGAGCGGGCCTCCAGTCCAGTTAGAGAGCACTTTGTTTCCCCCATAACAGATGTGCCGCTATTGCACCTGTTGGCTCATTTGCCCTGGCTGGCCAAATATAGGGCTTGCAGTGCTTGCTTTTGAGTATCTTCACTGGTAATTTCTCTCTCCCATTGAACTACATGCAACATGGCTTTGCCCAGCTTTCTGACAGCTGGTCTACTTGGAGGAGGTTTTCAGCTCAGTTCCAGAAGGATTTCTCAAAGACCTTGTAGCCCAAGTATGTGGAGTCTTCAGCAATAGGGTCTTATAATCTATTCCTAGTGGGAAACCAAGGGCCTTGGCAATGGCTTGTAATACTTTGGGGGCATCAGAGACCATCCTGGCCAACAACTCAATGGCAGGTGTCCCATCCCTGGCACTGAAAATTTTCTAGTAACAATCTCTGGCTCCTGAGTGTTCCATTGTTCAAAACAGTAGGTATGCATATGATTTACTTATATCCTTTTGGAATAATTTTTTTTCCTCACTAAGGCCAGCAGTAAATAAAGATCTAATATAATGGGCATTTACTCTAAGTTTTAATTTTATATTTTAAACTTAAAAGATAGGTTTGGCAGATGATGTCTGTATTCACAATGGTTTTTGTATGTATGCTACAGATACTGCCAAAACAGCCAAATTGGCAAAAGTTGATACCAGAATCAGGAAAATAAAAAGTAGGGTAGGTTTAATGTTGGTGAGGGGAATCACATATGTAGGATATAATAGCATATAAAATCAAGTCTTTCAGGGAAGTATAACATCGACTCTATCACACTACCTTCCTAATATAGCTCATAAAAATATTATATGATTTTCTTATTTTCCTACTCTATCCTAAATATTTAGCTATGTAGCACAGTTACTGGAGGACATTTAATTCATCTAATGAATATTGTAGTATTGCTCCCCACACTAATCTACAGTTATGGATTAATTGTCTTGTGCTGATACTAAGAATCTGGAGACAAGATCAGAGGTTTGGGATAATCGAAGAGTGATGACACTTTGTTTCTACATGTTTACAGTCCTTTCCCATCCAGTGTTAAATAAAATGAGGTCTTACAATGGCAGGTGTGTGAGCCATGTTGCTTTGATGCTCTCCAGCCACGGTGCAAGTGCAGTAAAGCACATGTGGGCTTTGATGGGCCCCTGCCAGGACAAGCTTCTGTAATATCTGTTGGTTTCTTACAACATGCAATCTCTTCTATAAAAATGTACAAGGGAGTGGGCTGCAGAGATGGCTTAGCAGTTAAGCACTTGCCTGTGAAGCCTAAGGTCCCCAGTTTGAGGCTCAATTCCCCAGGACCCACATAAGCCAGATGTACAAGGTGGTGCATGCATCTGGTGTTTGTTTGTAGTGACTGGAGGCCCTGGCACACCCATTCTCTCTCTCTGTCTCTCTTTCCTTCTCTCTCTCTCTCTCTCTCTCTCTCTCTCTCTCTCTCTGTCTGTCTCTCTCTCTCTGTTGCTCTCAAATAAACAAATAAAAATAAACAAAAAATAAATTAATATGTACAAGGGTATTAACTAAGCATCCACACACTTTTGAGATAAAACATTCTTCTAAACATGTAGTTCTATGTTATTATAAACTCCTCAATACTAATATGCACTTACTTCTATGGGCTTCCTTGCTGCAAGAGCTATTTAGCCTTAAACCAAAGGAAAGTTTTTCTTAGGTTTTTAATAGTAGGATAACAGTTGAAACCAGAGGGAAGCTGTCATGGTGTTTAGAATATGACGCCATTTTGGCAGAGAAGTGAAACAACTTTTGTATATTAGTTTAGCTGCTATAGACCATATTTTACTGTGTCTGAAGAAATCTATCAGAAGAGAAAAAAACGTGTGCCTGAGTGTAGTGGGTCAGCCATGTAGCTGTATTGAGCTCTGTTCCTACAAGAGCAGCTAGTCGAATATGAAAGTGTCAACAGATGATTGATATGACTACTGGGCCTACAAAGTAAAAGTTCCCACGGGTAGGAGCAGTGTTGACAGGGCCTGACCATGGTGTTGGGGCTGAGGCTCTCAGACATTGCAACTGTCCCTTTGACAAATGTTGGAGCGTCAGAAGATTATTAGGTTGGGAAAATTAAATGAGTTTTGTAAGCTGATTACTTCCTTTCTATGAATTAAATTCAACCATAATTATATTTAAATGCTGATTTTTTACTATTATTTTTATAACATTTAATTTCTTTATAAAATTTATGGTATTGGATTGTATGTCTACATGAAAATTATGGTGAGGAATGCTGTGTAATTTTTAGGATGGCTGTTTTGCTTCCAGATAGAAATTCACTTTGGAAACAGCTCAATATCAAAACCAAAGTTAAAGCTATATTTAAGCTATTCCTTTTTTATTGTTGCTGTGACCAAATGACTGACGAAAAGCAACTTAAGAAAGTCAAGATTTGTTTTGCTTATAGTTTGAAAGTATGGTCCCTCAAGCTGGGGAAGGCATTATGAAAGGAGAAGGTGTCCAGTGAGGAAGCAGAGAGCAATGCTGGTAGTCAGCGTGATTTCTCTTTTCTATTCAGCCAAGGAACCCAATACATGGAATGGTTTTGTCCATGGTAAGGTTGGGTCTTAGTACCTTTACCAAAATCTAGAACTCCTTCATACACATGTCCAGAAACTTGCCTTCTAGGTGATTCTAGATTTTGACAAGTTGATAGTAGCAACCATCACATTCAGCTATATATTAATATAATTAACAATATTTTATATGAAATTAAAATGTGCTTTTGGATAAATCACCCTATATACACAAGAAATTAATCAGTGATGAAAACAAATTATCATTTCCTATGACATCTACATTTGAATGAATCCAGATAGGTATATTTTTACCAGCCCTCCCTGTGGAGAAATTTTACTCTGTTGAGAATTTTCATCAGTCTAAATCAGTCTAAAATGTATGTAGAAAAATTGTACCTAGAGCCAATAAAATTTTAACACTTAGACTAATCTTTGCTAGTTATTGTTTTAAGACTGTAGATTCTGTACATAATATATTACAATTAGTGGAATTCAAATTTCTTTTTTTATTAATTACTTTTGTACTCAGTCAAGTTGGTACCATTGTTAGACTCATCCATGTCCTACCCTCTCCCCCTGACCCTTCCTTGTTGAGGTATATGGGTCATGCATTGTAGAGTTATCCCACAGTTATGGGTAGGAGAAATATCTCTGTGTATCATGACCCAACATGTGGCTCTGACATTCTTTCTGTCCCCTCTTCTGCAAAATTTCCCTGATCCATGTTGGGTTTATTTTGGGTCTGCTTCAGTGCTGAGGTGTTGGGAGCCTCTGTGTCTCTGGATATCTGATTTGGTAGGAGTTGATTTTTCTCTGTGTTGATCTCCTTCATCCTTGTGCTGGTACCCGGTTCACCAAGAAAACAGCACCCTTGCTTGTTTCACCAATTATTCTTAGTTTCAGCTGGGCCCTTTTGAGATATGATGGGGTGGTTCTGTCCTTAGGATCTGTGTCTATCTGAAAAAGAGAAGCAGATTTTCCAATGGAGAGTAAAGTTAGCACCAAGCAAATGAAATAACCATTATTTTTTTAACATAGAATTTAATAGGTGTAGGTCCTCATGTAGCCTACCATTGGTGGTAGCTTGATAATGGAGAGTGGGCTCATGTTTGGATATGGATCTGACTTGTTTCCCAGCTCCAGTTATGGGTCACATTCCACTGAGTGGATCAGTTAGCTAAATCAAAGACAGTTGGTTTCCCACCATGGCTGTGCACCACTATTGCACTTGTGTGGGCATTATGGCAGGTTATTTGCTGCTAAGTAGGTTAGACAATGAGTTGCTTGGACAGATATTGGTCATTTTCTCCCAGTTGCCCATGTAGTACCTTCTGGTACTAGATGTGCTAACTGTCTGGGGACTGACTCTCTTCCAGCTTCCAGCCATGTTATTCCATTTTACTGTTGACCATATATGGTGTCTGCAGCAGTAGGGTCTTACCACTAACCTTTGATGGGTCATCAAATACTCTGACAGAAATCTGTCTTTCTTTTAGGAAACCTTGCAAGTCTCTCTGATCAAATTTCTTATGTTTAACAGTGAATGATTGAGTTTTCTTTCTATTTCCTCATTTTCACCATTTTATTTAATTTCAAATGCATATCTCATTGAATCATTAAATTTTGTTACAATAAGCATGTGCTTATATATTTTATAAGGAGGAAACTCAAACAGGTGCATGTGGTGGCAAAAATTAGCTGTTAATTGGATTAACATATCACATGAATCAAGTTTTTTTTTTTCTCTAGGGACGTAAAATAATCCTAAGAATTAATTCACCATTACATCCTGATATGCTCTTCTCAAAGACTTGAATATATGTGCCTTATATTTTAATCATAGAATTTCCATTCTTATTTTATTACATTTTACTTTTCATGTCTTGAAAAAGTTAGAAAAAGTATTTCAAATAGTACTTCAAATAGATACGTGCAATGGAGGTTTTATTATGTTTTTTTTTCAGCCATGTGTAAGTCAGAGGAAGGGTAAGAACTTGACATTTGGCTCAAATCAGGTCAAATCAGATCATGAACTGTTTATTGAGATGTTTATGGACATTACAGAATATTAGTTCACTCTTCCACTTATATGCTGTTTCATTAAAGATTATTAAATGGAAGTTTGGTATTGAAGAATATTTTCAAGTTTTTTTTTTTTAAATAAGAACACAATTTAGCTGATTGAGTTCACCTCCTACCAACTTTAAATAGTGCAGAAAAAATTAAATGATAAAGGAATTATTATTTTATGTTTTCAAAGTATGATATGCCTCCTTAAACAACAATTAAAATATTTGTAATTAAATAAAACACCATCATATCCAAAACAGTGTAGAAAAATAGTTGAATATTTCAAAAGTACTTCTCTGTTTTATACTCTACAAATAAGCAAGTTTGCACTGGCTTGAATAATGGCAGACATAGTTCCATTCTCTATTTATTTAGTCATATTTTTCAAGGGACATTCTAAATACTCATGTGATTGCTCCAGAGTTCACAATTTTGGCGTGGGGCTTGAAGCTGAAAGACCAAGGAGAAACTGATGAAAGGATGGAACAAATTAAGAGAGCCTAGAATATGAGTCAAATGCAAACACTGTAGCCCCAACTTGGAAAGAAGATACTAAACTATTTGCAATTAACAATTTATATAATCTTTAAGGATAATTAGTATTTCCTGAGGGAATTTGGGAAGACTTCCATTTTAGGCACAGGGAATAGGATTTGCAAAGGCATGAGCGCATTTAAGAGCCAGAAGACCACCTCTGCCTTTGAGTTGCTTGGGAGTGCACTCACTCCTTTCAGGAACCATGAATAAGTGACAAGAGTGGAAACCAGGTATTGGCAGAGTGATTATTTAACATTTATTAAATATTATCAGACTGAGTGTTAAATGAAATCTTGTAGTCCTTTCCTCTACCCAGTGAGTGTGGTCTAATTAAAAAGACAAGCCAGGCAGGGATAGAATCAGCATCTAATCCATCAGCTGCTGCTTCTCAAGAGCCCATGACTGTTCATGTAGAGACTTATACATTAACTGCAGCACTTTGAATTACTCTGGAGAAAACTCGGCACTAAGTACTGACTGTAGAGAACAGATTATTTTGCTCAGAGAGCAAAATCAAGTTAGGTGGACTGCCCATTCTGATCACTCTGAAATCTTATAGTAGTCCAAGCATAGCTCCACAAGTAGAGGGCTGTGGTGCCTTCCAGGCACTTTCCCTTAGTTAGCAATAATAAGCATGGATTTATAAAACCTAGGAAATGTTCTGATACTAGATAATAAGAGCAAAATGTTATACAATTTTGAGTAATTAAGCCAAGAACATAGAAAATAACACAACAGTTCATGCAATTCTAAAGCGTTCATGTTGGGGATCTCATATTTCTTAAATAGATTGTAGGGAATAGTATCTAAGAATTTTATTATAGGGCCAAAATTATTTCATTAACATGTGGGTACCCCTATGATAAGACATAAAATTTCATGGGGAAATATTAACTGCAGCCATTTTTTAAAATCAAATATAGAACCTTCTAGTTTATTGGCTATCTAAAATTATTAGTTTAATTTCAACTATTTGTGTCAGAGGCAATAATTTTTGAAGGTATAGTTGCATCAGCAGTACAATGTCCAGAATACAGAGTTCTCCTATGAAAGCAAGCATTTCTATTTTTTTTAATGTTTTATGTCATGTCAATAGATTAATAAATGTAAGTTATTAAAAATATCTATTCAGCCGGGCGTGGTGGCGCACGCCTTTAATCTCAGCACTTGGGAGGCAGAGGTAGGAGGATCGCCATGAGTTCAAGGCCACCCTGAGACTCCATAGTGAATTCCAGGTCAGCCTGGGGCTAGAGTGAGACCCTACCTCATAAAACCAAAAAATATATTTTTTTCAGGTTTTGTCTGAATAATATTTATGTGAAAATTAGGTAGTAAGAAGCTCAAGGATGTACACTAATCTGTGTACACTTCCTTAACAATTTATTTCCTACTCATCTTGACTTTGATGTTAGATCTCTTTTTATCCATTGTCACTATGTTTATTATTCACTGTATTTATTGTTGACAGTAACATTTTCTTGGGTGCTAAAATTATGATTTTACATAACATATTCCAAAAATTTGGGCAAGGTATGTAAAATCTCTGAGCCACCATTGACTTATCCTGCGTATCATGCTAATGATACTGGTCAGTGTCTCTCAAAGGGAAATTAATGATCCAGTTCTCTGTTAAATACCAAATAATATGCTATCAATGGAGGCATCTGGCTATACATTTTAATGTGTATATTTTTATATGTCATGTGTACTTGTATAGAAAGGGAATTCACTGAAGATCAAATATTCCCCCAATGTTTTCATCGAAACCTTTATGCTTGCCACTGTTCATGCGGGTGTTATCTGCCAGCACCTAGCTCCCAGAACATCAACCCACTATCGCATAGGCTAAGACTCATGATTAATACAATTTCACATCCTTACCACATGTTACTAAGAATATTAAAAGACATACTTATTTCAAAAGAATAATTCCACAAATTTTAGGTCTCTTTGGCATCTACCTGTGAAAATTAACCTCATTCTGCCTTCCTTTCTCCTGTCCCATCCTACCACTGGTGTCCTTTCTCCAAATTCTTTCATGTTTAGTTTTTAAATTTGTGTACTTCTATAGTAGTATATAATCCTTCAAAATTTGAAGCAATCTAAGGTTGTCTTTAGTTTATAATTTGTGTTTGTATATGATTGAAAGACTTTGCATGTAATAACCAAGATACAGGTGCAGTTAAAATTCAGACTCTTTGAAAACTACATTTAAGTAACAAAATGCTATTTTTTATTTCAGAACATGATGAGTGCGTTACAAACCAGCACAACTGTGATGAAAATGCTTTATGCTTTAACACTGTTGGAGGACACAACTGTGTTTGCAAGCCTGGCTTCACGGGGAATGGAACCATATGCAAAGGTAAATGGCTCTATTGCTGACGTGCTACATTCTGTGTAAAGCAGTGCATCTTTGTCTTATTCTATCCTTTATCATAATTCTTCTGCCCCTTATGGATACTTCCCATAGTCACTGAGATCTTTGTTATATAGCTTATGATCTACCTTTCAGTTCTTGACATCATTTTAAATTGCCTCAGCATTCAAGTGGCCAAGCTACTCAGCTCCTTTGTCCTAATATTCTGTGATCTCAAAATTAACAATTTGTATTTTTATATTTATTACCAAGTCCCTTCCTTGAGCATATCCTGACACTGTTTTCAAGAACAGCCCCATCTTTGAAATCTTAAACTTTAGCATTTTATTGCCTAATCAAAATTTCTTGTTATTTTTTTTTAATCTGTTATCTCTTTAACTTTTAATCTTCAATTTCTTTGACCTGATTTTCATTCAGTTTACTAGTACCTAGCTAGATGCATGATCTGAATGAGTTCTATGCTATATTAACAGAGTTGCAAATTACTGTAAGGAAAATAAATATATGATCAGGCAGATGTGTCCTTAATTATTTTTTTTTTCTGATGTATTTTTATTTATTTGAGAGACAGAGAGAGAAAGAGAGAGTGAGTGCCAGGGAACTCTAGACATGTGTGCCACAATGTGCATCTGGCTTACATGGGACATGGAGAATTGAACCTGGGTCCTTAGGTTTCGCAGGCAAGCACCTGAACTTCCAAGCCATCCCTCCAGCCCTAATATATATATATATATATATATATATATATATATATATATATATACACACATATATATACATTCACAGATATATTTTTTCCTCAATTTTTTGGATATCTTTTTTTTTAATTTTTATTAACATTTTCCATGATTATAAAATATATCCCATGGTAATTCCCTCCCTCCCCACCCTCACACATTCCCATTTGAAATTCCATTTTCCATCATATTACCTCCATTTTACAATCATTTTAATTACATATATACAATATCAACCTATTAAGTATCCTCTTCCCTTCCTTTCTCTACCCTTTATGTTTCCTTTTTACCTTACTGGCCTCTGCTACTAAGTATTTTCATGCTCACGCAGAAGCCCAATCATCTGTAGCTAGGATCCACATATGAGAGAGAACATGTGGCGCTTGGATTTCTGGGCCTGGGTTACCTCACTTAGTATAATACTTTCCAGGTCCATCCATTTTTCTGCAAATTTCATAACTTCATTTTTCTTTACCGCTGAGTAGAACTCCATTGTATAAATGTGCCACATCTCCATTATCCACTCATCTGTTGAGGGACATCTAGGCTGGTTCCATTTCCCAGCTATTATAAATTGAGCAGCAATAAACATGTACTTCTAATAAATAAATAAACAACTACTTCTAAGGAAATGAGATGAGTCCTTTGGATATATGCCTAGGAGTGCTATAGCTGGGTCATATGGTAGATCAATCTTTAGCTGTTTTAGGAACCTCCACACTGTTTTCCACAATGCCTGGACCAGATTGCATTCCCACCAGCAGTGTAGAAGGGTTCCTTTTTTTCCACATCCCTGCCAACATTTATGATCATTTGTTTTCATGATGGTGGCCAATCTGACAGGAGTGAGATGGAATCTCAATGTGGTTTTAATCTGCATTTCCCTGATGACTAATGATGTAGAACATTTTTTTAGATGGTTATATGCCATTCGTATTTCTTCCTTTGAGAACTCACTATTTAGCTCCATAGCCCATTTTTTGATTGGCTTGTTTGATTCTTTATAATTTAACTTTTTGAGTTCTTTGTATATCCTAGATATTCTCTATCAGATATATAGCTGGCAAAGATTTTTTCCCACTCTGTAGGTTGCCTCTTTGCTTTTTTCACTGTGTCCTTTGCAGTGCAAAATCTTTTTAATTTCATGAGGTCCCAGTGATTAATCTGAGGTTTTATTGCCTGAGCAATTGGGGTTGTATTCAGAAAGTCTTTGCCAAGACCAATATGTTGAAGGGTTTCCCCTACTTTTTCCTCTAACAGTTTCAGAATTTCAGGTCTGATGTTAAGGTCTTTAATCCATTTGGACTTAATTCTTGTGCATGGCAAGAGAGAAGAATCTATCTTCATCCTTCTGCAGATATATATCCAGTTTTCAGAACACCATTTGCTGAAGAGGCTGTCTCTTCTCCAATGAGTATTTTTGGCATTTTTATCAAATATCAGGTGGCTATAGCTACTTGGGCTTACATCTGGGTCCTCTAATCTGTTCCACTGATCTACGTGTCTGTTTTTGTGCCAGTACCATGCTATTTTTATTACTATGGCTCTGTAGTATAGGTTAAAATCAGGTATGGTGATACCACTAGCCTCATTTTTGTTGCTCAGTATTATTGTAGATATTCGAGGTTTTTTGTAATTCCAAATGAATTTTTGGATTGTTTTTTCTATTTCCATGAAGAAAGCCTTTGGAATTTTGATAGGGATTGCATTAAATGTGTAGATTGCTTTAGGTAAGATTGCCATTTTCACAATATTGATTCTTCCAATCCAGAACAAGGGATGTTTCTCCACTTTCTAGTGTCTTCTGCAATTTGTCACTTGAGTGTTTTAAAGTTCTCATTGTAGAGATTCTTTACTTCCTTGGTTAGGTTTATTCCAAGGTAATTTATTTTTTTTGATGCAATTGTGAACGGGAGTGATTCTCTGATTTCATCCTCTGCGTGTTTGTTGTTAGCATATATGAAGGCTACTGATTTCTGTGTATTTATTTTGTATCCTGCTACCTTGCTGTAAGTTTTGATCAGCTCTAACAGTTTGCTAGTAGAGTCTTTAGGGTCCTTTATGTATAGAATCATGTCATCTGCAAATAATGGTAACTTGATGTCTTCCTTTCCAATTTGTATCCCTTTTATGTGTGTCTCTTGCCTTATTGCTATGGCTAAGACTTCCAAAACTATATTAAATAAAAGTGGGGACGGTGGACACCCTTGTCTTGTTCCTGATTTTAGTGGAAAAGCTTCCTGTTTTTCCCCATTTAGTAATATGTTGGCTGTAGGCTTGTCATAAATAGCCTTTATTATATTGAGATATTTTCCTTCTATTCCCAGTCTCTGTAGGACTTTTATCATGAAGGGATGTTGGATTTTGTCAAATGCTTTCTCTGCGTCTAATGAGATGATCATGTGATTTTTGTCCTTCAACCCGTTTATGTAATGTATTACATTTATAGATTTGCATATGTTGAACCATCCCTGCATCTCTGGGATAAAGCCTACTTGGTCAGGGTGAATGATCTTTTTGATATACTCTTGTATTCTGTTTGCCAATATTTTGTTGAGAATTTTTGCATCTATGTTCATGAGGGAGATTGGTCTGTAATTTTCTTTTTTTGTTCTATCTTTGCCTGGTTTTGGTATCAGGGTGAAGCTGGCCTCATAGAAGGAGTTTGGTAGAATTCCTTCTTTTGTATTTCCTGGAAAAGCTTAAGAAGCAATGGTGTTAGCTCTTCCTTAAAAGTCTGGTAAAATTCAGCAGTGAATCCATCTGGGCCTGGGCTTTTTTTAGTTGGGAGATAATTGATAACTGATCGGATCTCCATGTTTGTTATAGGTCTATTTAAGTGATTAATCTCATTTTGATTTAATTAAGGTAGTTCATATAGATCAAGGAAATCATCCATTTCTTTCAGATTTTCATACTTTGTGGAGTATATGCTTTTATAGTATGTCCCTATGATTTTTTGAATTTCTCTGGAATCTGTTTTGATGTTACCTTGTTCATCTCTGATTTCATTAATTTGTGTCTCTTCTCTCTTTCTTTTGGTCAGATTTGCTAAGGGTTTATCAATCTTGTTTATCCTTTCAAAGAACCAACTGTTTGTTTCATTAATTCTTTGGATTGTTCTTTTTCTTTCTATTTCATTAATTTCTGCCCTAATCTTTATTATTTCTTGCCGTCTATTGATTTTTGGTTTGCCTTGTTTTTCGTTTTCCAAGGCTTTAAGGCGAAGCATTAGGTAATTTACTAGCGACCTTTCTAATTTCTTTTGTATTTTTTTTTAATTTTTTATTTATTTGAGAGCGACAGACACAGAGAGAAAGACAGATAGAGGGAGAGAGAGAGAATGGGCGCGCCAGGGCTTCCAGCCTCTGCAAACGAACTCCAGACGCGTGCGCCCCCTTGTGCATCTGGCTAACATGGGACCTGGGGAACCGAGCCTCGAACCAGGGTCCTTAGGCTTCACAGGCAAGCGCTTAACTGCTAAGCCATCTCTCCAGCCCCTAATTTCTTAATATAGGATTTAACGCTATAAATTTACCTCTTAGAACTGCCTTTATTGTGTCCCAGAGATTTTGGTATGTTGTGTTCTCATTATCATTTGACTCTATAAATTTTTTGATTTCCTTCTTGATTTCTTCATTGACCCATTCATCATTTAGTAGTGTATTGTTTAGTTTCCATGATTTTTTTGTATGCTCTATAGCCTTTCTTGCTACTGATTTGTAGTTTAATTCCATTGTGATCAGATAGAATGCAAGGAATTATTTCAATTTTCCTGAATTTGTTAAGATTTGCTTTGTGTCCTAATATATGGTCCATTTTAGAGAATGTTCCATGTGCTGCTGAAAAGAATGTATATTCTGCAGCCTTTGGATGAAATGTCCTGTATATATCTGTTAAGTCCATTCCTTCTATGACCTCATTTAGTCCAGATGCCTCTCTGTTTATTTTTTCCTGGGATGACCTGTCAATTGATGAGAGTGGGGTATTAAAGTCACCCACCACCGCTGTGTTTGGTGTTATCTGTGACCTTAGTTGTAATAGTGTTTGTTTGATGAATTTGGGAGTCCCCATGTTAGGTGTATATATGTTTAGGATTGTAATGTCCTCCTGTTGGAGTGTGCCCTTAATCAATATAAAGTGACCTTCCTAATCTCTCTTGACTAACATTGGACTAAAGTCTACCCTGTCCTAAATTAGGATAGCAACCCCTGCTTGTTTTCTAGGCCCATTTGCTTTAAACACCGTCTTCCAACCTTTCATGCTAAGATAATGTCTATCCTTTGTAGAAAGGTGAGTTTCTTGGAGACAACAAATTGTAGGATCCTGCTTTTTAACCCAGTCTGCAAACCTATGTCTTTTCGTTGGGGCATTGAGGCCGTTGATATTAAGAGATATTATTGAAAGTTGTGTATTTATGTTTGCTTTTTTTGTGTGTGTGTGTGTGTTCCGGTTCTACCTGTGCTCTCTTCTGTTAACTAGTATTTGAGTATTGCTTGTTTTTTCTAGGTTCCTTATATGTGTGCTTTTCCTTTTCTTCAGCATGGAGGATTCTATCAAGTATTTTCTGTAGAGCTGGTTTTGTCTTCAAATACTCCTTTAACCTGCTTTTGTCATGGAATGTCCTTATTTCTCCGTCTATTTGAATGGATAACTTTGCAGGATAAAGTAACCTTGGTTGACAGTTGTTTTCTTTCAGAACTTGGAATATATCACCCCAAGCCCTTCTGGCTTTAAAAGTTTGTGTTGAATAATCTGCTGTAATCCTGATGGGCTTACTTTTGTAGGTAGTGTCCTTAATTATTAATGAGGTTTAAATTCAGATACATTTGAAAATCCTTGATAAGCCAAATATTCTGTTTACATAGGATGGAAACAAACTTAGGACCTAGAATCAACATAAGATGACTTCTTTGGGCCTGATCCATTAACTCCATGACAAAATTTCCAATTTCTGCATTTTTCTACCTGAAGAAAGTGTATATAACTGACCAGCTAACATGAATAAGCATGTGGCAGAAATTCCAAGAAAACTTTTGCCCCAGTGCCTGACACATGACATTCTACTCCACCCATGGCAGACCTGATCAAGCTGAGAAATCAGTATGTGTGCCTCACAGTAAGAGTGAGTGAACTGAGGTGGAGAGATGCCCATGAGGCTACTCCATTTTACTCATTACGGAGTTTTTCCCCACCTTCTTTGGTTTTTCTAACCAGTATTGCTTTTCTTCCTTTCCTATGCTTCATTGAAGGAAGTGCACCCCAAAGATGACCTTGCAATGATTTGGGTTTCATTCTTTTTCTACTTATAAAATTTTCCTACTCCTCCTCACCATCCCCAATAATGCATCAGCCTTTGTAATATCATTGCTCTCATGCTAATATCCTGACCTGTCCTAAGCAAGACAATCCCAAACTCCTTTAAGACCATTAGTGTGAATAGTTCTTGCTATTGGATGATTCTAAGCCACCACGTTTTACTTAAACCTGTTTAAAGAATGGGACATTTCCTTACTATTTTATCCCTGTAGCCACCATGTAGAATGGCCAGAACCTCACGACATTTAGTTATTTCCTATTTCCTTATCTCCCTCTCTACATGATAGTTTACTTCTTCTAGGTAGCTACAATATTTATGAATTTTTTCCAGTTGGATTTTTATAGTGAAATGTAATCTAAAACATATAATGCACTTTACATTGTGCAAAATTACTCTCTTGTGAAACCTTAGTATTTTGTTTTATGGGTGAAATATACATTTGCTATTAGAAACATTACTATTTAAATCATATTGACATTTCTTAGATGCATGGGAGATATCATGTCAGAATGAAATTGTAATACCTGCTATCATCTGATACCCACAACCCAAGGGGAATAAAGGAAATCTGGGTTTGTTGATTATTGAGTTATTTGTTTATACCATAGGGAAAATCATGTGATTAATGTTGTTGATCTTATTCATTCCTGTATCTGGACTATTGCAGCATTTTGCAAAGATGGCTGTAGGAATGGAGGAGCTTGTATTGCTGCTGATGTGTGTGCGTGCCCACAAGGCTTCACTGGACCCAGCTGTGAAACAGGTAAGCCTATCATTTCACTAGAAAATGAGTTTTATGTTGATGTATAAAGTAATCCATAAGAAAAACAATGCTTCATGTCTCAGGTAGGTTTTTAAGGCATAGATATATTAGTAAGTAAACACTCACTGAGAGGAGGTGGAATGTTTCCATGATACATATTATTCACTACGTGATTCCCCAAAGTCACCCTAAGGAGGTTTTTCAGCTATTATAACTAGATGTATAATGAGCTTTTTCAGAAGGATGTATGGGTTTGCATGAGATTTTATTATTCTCACCACACATTTAGAACATATTTTTACTAGAAATTGAGTATATTGAAGCAAAGAGTTCAAATTTGTGACCCTCTGTGTTCCTAGGACATACTCCCTTCTGCATTTACATTTGAAATTTTCTAACAAGATTTTACCTGGTCCATTAAATTTTTATTCATTGTTGTTGATTTAGAAGATTTTTAAACTTTTTATTCCTAAGTCATTGCTCATCCAATTCTATCCTAAATGTATTCTCTCTGATGGATGCCAATGCTATAAACTTTAAAAATTATTTTTAAAATATATAGTGCATAGACAGCTTATGGTGCAAAATTAGCATGCTTTGTCACATAAAACCACACCTCACACCTTATGAGTAAAATAAGTGTTCCTAATTGGAATCATAATAAGTGGTATTTTTTGTGTTGTTAGTTAAGTAATTGTAATAGTACATGACCTCAGAGTGTCTTGTTATTCTCCTCAAGAATCTGATTGACAGTTACCATGCCATGTTCTTTTTCATACTTCTCATTGTTATCTAGGTAGCATGTGCTTTGCCTCTGTCTCACCTGCAGCATCACATGGTTTAGTAAAACAAGGACTGATCAGAATATGAGGCAGAAAATGATCTGCTTCATTTGAGAAGTGAGAATTTTATGAGTAGATACTACCAGAGTACACAAGAGGAGGGGTTCACAAAAGGCCTTCCATCTTTAGGTTGTGTGTTTCTGCAGTTGTCTGTAAATGATGCTGTACAAACTTCAGTTAAAGCCTGCTTTCAGATACCTAATAAGAAGTGTGTAATGATTACTTTTGATATGTGGGATTCTGTAAGTACATCATTTTCTAAATCAGGAGATCTCCAAATGTATTTTTTGTGTTAGTAATGTATAGAACCATAAGAACTAGTATATAGAACTACTAAGCCTACAGATTTTTGTCTAATAATCATCACATAATTTTCTAAATCAAAATTAGACACCTGAAATGCAGTGGCCCTCTGATATTACTGTCCCCCAATATTTCCACCCTGTCTTGAAACATATTAAGGCACACTGTAGACTTCTGTGGAGAACAAGTTTCCAGGCTATTGTGTGTTTTACTGCTTGTAGAATAGAGTCTGAATATTGAAATGTTGGCTTTTATAGAACCTTTTACTGGTGTGGAGATAGTGGTATGACTAAAAGCTGTCTCAAAAAAATCTTTCATATAAAGTGGCCATGTCTAATACAGCACATAATTCTACTTAAAAGTGTCATATGATAGGATTGCAAGAAACTGTAATGGTATAACAGTAAATTAGTAGTAGAATATTTTAATGCTGATAACCAGCAGACCATTCTGTCTATTTAATTATCCCTTAAACTTTAAACAATGTGCAGGTAAACCCAGACTGCCTCTTAAGTAGCAGTCTGTATCAGCCAAGGGCTCTGAGAAGAACCAATAGGGGCTGAAAATTTAGTCCTACAGCTTCTTGTTATCTGACTTTGAGAAAGTTTCATAGCTTTTCAGATTGGTATCATTTACATAGCACCTCATTCTTCACAATTTTCTTCCAAGGTAGATAATGTCTACATTGCATACAAAAAAAAAAAAGTGTTAGGATCAAAATAGTTGAAAAAATAGCTTTTGACTCCTAAAGTCAGAATTATCAGCTACAAACATATTCCTAATCTTAAATTTAGGCTTTTTATCCAATCCCAACCTGTACAATTTTTCAGGGATCTTAAATCCAAGGACCCCAAAATGAACATATCATGTCTTTTATTTCTCCTGAATGGACTAGTTAGTTTCTATTTTTCCTGTCTTGGTTGGCACTGTGGTTGATCAGGGCTCTCAGGCCCATGTCCACTATAATCCCCTCAGAATACCACAGAACCAGTCTGATTATATCACAACTCTCTAAGATATTGCATTGTTTCCTCAGGATAAAGGCCACAGTTTCTAACATGACTTATAATCCAGTCTTATCCCTGTTGCACTTACCTTTTTGTTGCTGGACAAAACATCTGACCAGAAGCAACTTTATAGGAGGGAATGGTTTATTTGGGGCTTACAGTTTGAGGGAAAGTTTCATCATGATGGAGAAAGTATAGTAGAACAGAAGTTGGGTATCACATCAGCTGGCTGAGCAGTAGCAGTAACAATGATTGAGCTAATGAGCACACAGTAGGGCTAGGCTAATAAACCTCAACGTACAGCCCCAGTGATGCACCACCTCCAGCAAGGCTGTACTCCCCAAGGCTCCACCTGTTGGGGATTGAGTATGAGGCTTAATCACAAACACATGAGGCTGTGAGGAGCACTTTACATCATATAACCACTAGCCTCTTGTCTCTGTCTTCTCACCACATCCCTATCCCTAGGCACTAAGTTCCCTCAGGGCACAGAGAAGTCTTATTCACTTTCATATCCTTGAGGCACAGCCCAATAAAATGCGTACATTTGGGGAGGTGCCCCATAAATATTTGGTGAGTACATAAGATGTAAATGTGTGATCAAATAAGTGATTGAGAAAAATGGTGAAGTAGCTTCTGTATTTGTTGGACTATTTTATTTTATTTTATTTTATTTTATTTTATTTTATTTTATTTTATTTCATTTCATTTCATTTTGCATAGTAGTTTCAAAAGGCCTGAAAGTTTTCTTCTACACCTGTACTCACACGTGGCAGATGAGGCATTCAGGCACAGAGAGAAAGGAATTTCATTGTAGATACATACCCACCATCTAGAACTCATCACTAGTCCAGCATTTTCTTGCTTTTTTGCTTTCTTTTCCTCCTATGCCAATTGTGCTCTTAGGAATGAATGCTCCCACCACCCATCATCACACCTTACCTTTGCCACACTTTCAATTGCAGAAAATTCCCATTGTCTTTAACAGCAATATTTGTGACAAGTTTTCTCTCCCAAGATAAGAAAAGCATCAAGTCATGGTCTCCAAGTGTAGGAACAGAATGCTCCACGTTGGCTTGATGGTATTGGATACTCCTTGAAAGCTTAGGAGCATTATTGATTTGTGGTTCTTGTGACAGTGGCCATCTATTACACCTCATAATGGAATCATGGAGAGAGAAGTAACAGGATTTATATTTTCGTCAAAAGATGATTTTTATGTGCAGAACGTTTACCAATTTTTGTTACTTTAGTAAAGAATGCTTCCCCAGAACTATCTCCCAGCATTTATTTCGTCTTATTTCTGTATTAGGTAAGCCTTAGTAGAAATGGTTGAAATCATTTGGTAACATCAGAATGGAGTGATACAGGTGCTTTATACTGAGTGAAATTATTTTTCATGGATATTTTTACCAATGTATGAAATTACTCATATGCATAGTATAAATTTATTTTTTAATTAAGCATCCTAATATTCTATCAGATATTAAACTTGGACTTGACAATGTGATTATTTCTGGAATAACTCAATAAAATGTATAAACCACTATGTACTGAGATTTAACAGCTCTATCACTACCATTGTCTATTACTTCATGATTGCTAAACCTTAGCTAAAATGTGTCTGATGACCTAATTAATATGTAAAGCTGTTCTATGCTGAGTAAACCTTTCGGTAATGATGTAAGACATAACAGTAAAAGACTTGAGAGTCCCTATAAGTTACTGCTAAATTAAATCAAATTAAAATGTTTATAATGAGAAACAGTTGGTATCAAAAGGCAAAGTTAAAAAAATATGCAGAAATAAAAATGACTATGAGTTTTAGTGATAAATGGCTGTGTTTCTCCTTATGTGTAACTTAATAGATTTCTCAGCCACAGATCAAAAAATGAGATGAGATTTTAATTATTTTGGGGGACAGTAATTTTTCTTATGTATATAAATTTATTTAAGTACATAAATTTAAGTTGCATTAGATCTTTAATATATGTGGTCTCAATATGAGAAAATTAATTATGAGGCATATGAGTATTGATTTACTCCAAAAATAACTTTAAATAGATTGAGGCTGGCTGACCTTAAATATTTATATTGTTATATTAGTACATATTTGATATTATAGATCAATGCCAGATAGGAAGCAAAAAACTTTATTAAAATAAAATAATTCTGAGTACACAGTTAGTATTTATTAATAATATAAATCTATTAAGTTCCCTGACACTTTTGACTCAGTACATTTTTCATCACAGCATATATTAATTTAATTTCATGATCACTTACCTTTGTAAGGCATATTTATCAGAAATTTGTATCAAGTTATATTATTTTACCTAGGAATACTAAAGACATGCAGAAGCAACAGAAAATTAAAATATAACAAAACTTTTCATAGCAAAATGATTCCTGGTGAAATTCTATCCCAAAAACATGAATTTTGTATGAGGGAATAGAAGAATTTAAATTGAAAATCTGAGAAACTTGACAAACATGACTTTGAAAAATGAAAAAAAAAAAAAAAAAAACCTTTGGAAAACTTACTTTGCCAATGGGCTGTTCTTTTTGTAAACATTACTAATCCATTTCTGCTGTGAATGAAAAAATACAAACTTCACATGCCACAGCCATTAAGTTAACTTTGATGATACAAAGACAAAGGAGGAAAAGAAGTCCTGCTTCTGGTCTTTCCTCATTAACATGGTTGTCTGGATGTGAATTTCCCGAGGAGGCAAGGCAGGTCATTTGATGGATGTGCTAATCTGCTAATCTACCTAAAAAGAGATGTCTAAATACACTTATTGCTACCGATCCAATCTTAAAGCTTTGTCTTTAATATAAAAATGTGATTAGATTACATATGATGAATGGATTTTTAATCACAGTTATGCCATTAAGAGTTAGTGCCTCACTTGGGAGGCAGAAGTAGGAGGATCACCGAGAGTTCGAAGTCAGCCTGAGACTTCATAGTGAATTCCAGATCAGCCTGAGCTAGAGTGAGACCCTACCTCAAAAAAAAAAAAAAAAAAAAAAAAGAAGAGTTAGTGCTAGTGCCTAATGATATTCTTCCTCTTATAGAATGAAAAACTATTAAAAAAAAATAAAATAAAATACAGAGCTAAGGGTATGGTTCAATTAGAGACCTGTCACACATAAGGCCTGGGTTCCATCCTCGTCACCAGCAACAAAGACACCTCACCAAAGGCTTTTGACCATACACTATATATGTAGGACTTTAATTTCAGCACTTAAACATACATACATCTTTTGTACTTTAATCCTTTATTTCTTTTTTGTTTTGTTTTGTTTTGTTTTGTTTTGTTTTGTTTTGTTTTGTTTTGTTTTGTTTTACGAGGTAAGGTCTCATTTTATCTCAAGCTGACTTGGAATTCTCTATGTAGTCTCAGGGTGGCCTTGAACTCATGGTGATCCTCCTACCTCTGCCTCCTGAGTGCTGGGATTAAAGGCGTGCGCCACCACGCCGGGCCTCTTATTTCATTTATAACAGACATTGCTTAATGTTAAAGGAAACTAGTCTTCCTTGATATATTTAATATAAGGTCAAAAACACAAAGGCTAAAGTCAGGTGTCACCCAAACGCATCCTGTGTGGCTCCTAAGCCATATGTCTTTTCCATATTACTTCACTTTTATGTGCCCTAATATGTTCATGTGTTCATGTGCAAAATGAAGATGATAATAATATTTACCACATAGGATTATTTTAGAGATTACAAATGTCAGCAAAGCCGATAGCATCATATTTTGGGCTACTAAGTACTCAATACATGATATTTGATATAATTATAAGTTATATTTCAAATATATATATATACATATATATATAATTGTTGTGGCTATAGGGCATGATTGAGTTAGCTGAACATACTCTGAAATATTATCAAAGAAAGTTACAAGGACTGTAGTTGCCCTTTTTCAATATTTTTTATTATTTGTGAGGAGAGAGAACGTATCAGAGAATGAGAGAATGAGAATGGGTGCAACAGGGCCTTTTGCAACTGCAAATGAATTCCAGATGCAGGCATCATGTTGTGCATCTGGCTCTACTTGGGTACTGGAGAATCCAACCTGTGCCATCAGACTTTGCAAACAAGTGCCTTTAACAGCTGAGTCATCTTCCCAGCACTCATTTATAAAAACAAAAATGTTCATTCATATGCTAGCTTTAACTATCATTTTACCACTTTATTTTTCAAAATATAAATCTTTCTGCATCTGGACATTTTTTAGTTAGAAGATATTTAAATTAATTAATTTTGTTCTTGTTATAGATTTATTTAACTAATTTATCTCATATTTGTTTAATTGATAACATGCACCTAGAAACAACCTCTTTAAGGGGGAAGAAAGATTGTAAGAGCCACAAATTGAGACATCATGCCCAGAAGCATTCCCTCCACCCCCCAAAAATAACTGATTACTGCTCCCATCCCACAGTGCATAAACCACAACCCTATGATGAATACCTGCAACCTCACTAAGGAAGATTCTCAACGGAATGGGGATAGGGACAATGGAAAACAGGGTATAACACATGATGTATCTATATGAAACATCTTGTTAATTAACAATAATAAGAAGAAGATAGTAAAACAGATAAGTGTGGCTCACATGCAGGAGAGAGACAGGCTCTGTGTAAACTGCTAACATGGTGACAAGAAAGGTTTCCTTTAGCTCCTCCTTTGGGGAAATGTCAAAACACTGAGCCTTATTCCTTACCTCCTCTTCAGAAGCATAATGTATGAAAGTAGCTGGACTCACAGCAGTCCTCCTCCCTCAGCCTCCCAAGTGCTGGAATTAAAGGTGTGAACCAGGACACCTGGCTTCAACTTTGTTTTTAAAAATCAAATTTTTTAAAATTGAAAGGAAGTAAACCACATTGGGCACATAACTCAGTGGTGGGATGCTTATCTCCCATCTGTAAGGTCCCAAGTTTGATCCCCAACTCTCAAAATGAATAACTGGACATTTGTGTTTTGGTTATTATTTTAAGAAGAAAATAAGGAAGTGTGGACTAGTGACTGTCTAAAGACAGTGAAATTATATCTCACTTATTTTTCTCTGAGTCCTTATCCTAATTAGTAACACAACATTATTTTTTAGTTAAACATGTAACTTAATAATCCTTACACTAAAAATGAAAAATTGTTGTCTCATGTGCTTTTCTTTTTAGGATAGAAAAAGAACAGGTTCTTAATTATTTCAATTTGGTTTTAAAAGTGTATTAAGATAGTTAAAGTTGTCTAAAATATTTCAAATATACAATGTAAAATAATGCACATCAAACAGTATTTTACTATGTGTAAACAGAAGAGAGGAGTGGGAATAAAATATAATAAACACATAAATAAAAAAATAAAATTAGATATTTTACTAAAGTCTAAAAACGAACATCTTTAGAGTTTTCAATTTAGTATAATATAAGAATTTAACTTAGGTCTTAATGACTTTCAGAATCTCATTGGCATGTGTCATAATGCATTTCTGTTATTAATTTAATTCAAAAGTTTATATTCTTTATAGTCACTTAAACATTGTTCTATTTCAGTTTTAATGCAAATTGATTAAAAACAATATTTTCTGAAAATTTAAGCTCATATACCATCAGTTATTTATTTATTTATTCATTTATTTATTTGAGAAAGAATATGCATGTACCAGGGCCTTCAGTCACTGTAAACAAACTCCAGACCCATGCGCCCTCTTGAGTATCTGGCTATGTGGATCCTGAACTGGGATCATTTTAATTTTGTAGACAAACACCTTAACTGCTAACCCATCTTTCCAGACCTATTATACCATTTTTAAAAAGTAAGTAAGTTATATGTGTTGGTGGAGGTCTGTAAATCCAGTGACCAGAGGGCTGAGACAGGAGGATTGGGAGTTTCAGACCACTCAGAATTACATAGCAAGTATCAGGCCATCCTAGGCTACATAACAAAACACTATCTCCAAAAAATAAAATAATAAAAAGGGTTCCAAGTACGCTGGGTATGGTGGTGCACGCCTTTAATCCCAGCACTCAGGAGGCAGAGGTAGGAGGATCCCTGTGAGTTTGAGGCCACCCTGAGACTACATAGTGCATTCCAGGTCAGCCTGGGCTAGAGTGAGACCCTACCTCAAAAAACAAAGAAACAACAATAAAAGAGTTCAGAGTTAAATCAACATAATTCTCCCAGATCATTCAGGTTAGTTGGGGAAAAAAGAAAAATCCTACTCACTCTTTCCATCTATCTGTCATGGGTGATAGATAGCAACTGTGATAGAGAGATCTCTCATACCCTTACTGTAAAGTCTAATTAGCACTGGAAATTCAGACATACCGGGAAATTAATGAAATGGAAAATAAGTTACCAGCTGTTAGAGAGAAATTCTCCAAGAAAAGAAGCCAAATGGAACTATTTGGGAATTTTACAAAGATCTTCACTTTTAAATTCACAATTAAAAACTGTTGGGTTACTGGGGGGTTTTGTTGTTGTTGTTTGTTTATTTGTTTGTTTGTTTGTTTGTTTGTTTGTTTGTTTGTTTTGAGTTAAGCCAAACTGACTGCTTTTTTTTTTTTTTATGAGTGAGAGAGAGAAAATTGGTGCATCAAGGCATCCAGCCACTGCAATGGAACTTCAGATGTGTTTGTCCCCTAGTATGCAGGTGTGACGTTGCATGCTTATGTCACTGTGCATCTGGCTTACATGGAACCTGGAGCATCTAACATGAGTCTTTAAGATTCACAGGCAAGCATCTTAATAATTGAGACATCACTTCAACCCATAGATTACTTTTTGGAACAATTTTATTTATTTCAGAAGAGAGAGAGAGAATTTGAATGAGAATAGGCACATGAGGACCTCTAGCCAATACAAATGAATTCCAGATGCATGAGCCGCTTCATGCAATCTAGTTGCATATTGTGTAGTGTGTGTGTGTGTGTATGAAAACTTTTTTAAATTGACAGTTTCCATACTTACAAACAATAAACCATAATAATTCCCTCCCCTTCCCCACTTTCTCATTCACCAGTCCACACTCCATCACATCCCCTCCCTCTCTCCATTAGTCTCTCTTTTATTTTGATGTCATCATCTTTTGCTCCAATTATGAGGTTTTGGTGTAAGTAATTCTAGGCAATTGGAGGTTGGGGATGTTGAAGCCAGTTTCGGCCTGGACAGTTGTAATGCAAGCAGTGCTACCCTTCTTTGGCTCTTGTACTTTTTCTTCCACCTCTTCTACAATGAACCCTGAGACTTGGAGGGTGTGATAGAGATGTTTCATTGCTGAACACTCGTCCATCACTTCTTTACAGCACTATGGTGCCTTTTGGATCATTGTAGTGGTCATTGCTATCTGAAAAGAGAAGCTTCTCTAACCAAAAATGAGAGTAGCATTAATATATGGATATGAACATGAAGTGAATTACAAGGCAGTTTGGTGAGAATAATATATGCACTTAGCCAGATAAGAGCAAGCAGTACACTCCTAAGGCTCATGACCTCCCATGCCATAGGCTTTTGATTAGGTTTTTAGTACCAGAAGTGTATTCCCTCCCATAGAATGGGCCTCCAGTCCAATTAGAGAGCACTTGGTTTCCCCCAGAGCAGACATGCCAGTATTGCACCCATTCGGTCATTTTGCCTGGCTGGCCAAAATTAAGGCTTCCAGTGTCCACAGTTATCACTGCTAATGACTTCTGTCTCCCATAGGGCTGCATGCACTACAGCTTTTCCCAGTATTCAGTCACCTAATCTATAGAGAGGAGGTTTTCAGCTCAGTCCCAGCTTGATTTCTCAGTATCCTTTCCACTCAGGTATGTGGTGTCTTCAGCAATTAGGATCTTATCATCTGTTTCTGGAGCCTTGGCAGTAGCCTGTAATGTTTTGGGAACAACAGGGACCTCCTTGGCCAACAACTCACTGGAAGGTATTCCATCCCTAGCACTGAAAATTTTTAGTAATAATCTATGATTTCTGAGTACTGCATTATCCAAAAAAAGGTAGGCTTTAATATGTCTGATTCAGAATATCTTGAATTTTGATTGACCCTCCCATCACCCTTCTTTTACTCAATTTCTTCCCCTGGCCTTGCTTAGACCATTCCACTCTCTATAATCTGTTCTTCTACTTACATATATACAGTACCATCCCCTTAAGTCCTCTCCTCTCCTCCCTCTCTTGTAGCCCTTTTCTAGCTTACTGGCCTCTATTAAAAAAAAAAAAAAAAAAAAAAAACAAAACATTGGTTCCAGCTCACACACAAGTCTAAAATAATTGTAGCTATGATCTACATACAAGAAAGAACATGCGACTTTTGGCTTTGTGGGCCTGGGTTACCTCACTTAGTATAATCCTTTCTAGCTCCATCCATTTCCCTGAAAATTTCATAGTTATACTTTTCTTTACTGCTGAATAGAACTCCATTGTGTAAATGTACCACATCTTTATTATCCATTAAGTTTTTGAGGGACATCTAGGCTGGTTCCATTTCCTAGGTACTGTGAATAGAGAGTACTGAAAATTCCTTCTATTCTGTTTCTGTAGGACTTTTACCATGAATGGTTGTTGGATTTTGTCCAATGCCTTTTCTGCATCTAGGGAGATGATCATGTGATTTCTTTTTGTCCTTCAGTCCATTAATATAGTGCATTAAATTTATCGATTTGCATATATTGAACCATCCCTGCATCTCTGAGATAAAGCCTTAGTCGGGGTGAATAATCTTCCTGATATATTCTTATATTATTTGCCAATATTTTGTTGAGAAGTTTTGTAACTATGTTCATGAGGGAGATTGGTCTGTAATTTTCTTTTCATTTTTTTTTTTTTTGTTTGTTCTGTCTTTGTCTGGTTTGGGGATCAGGGTGATGCTGGCTTCATAGAAGGAGTTCAGTAGAATTCTTTTTCTATTTTATGGAAAAGTTTTGGAAGCAGTGGTGTTAGTTCTTCCGTGAAGATCTGGTAAATTTCACCAGTGAATCCATCTGGGCCTGGAATTTTCTTAGGTGGGAGACTTTTTATAACTTCTTGGATCTTTGTATTTGTTATAGGTCTATTTAAATGGTTTATCTCATCTTTATTTAATTTTGTTTGGTCATAAGAATCAAGGAAATCATCCATATTTTTCAGATTTTCAAACTTAGAATCATATGCATTCTAAAGTATGTCCTTATGATTTTCTGAATTTCTTTTGTATCTGATGTAATGGTGCCTTTGTCATCTCTAACTTTCTTAATTTTTGACTCTCTTTCTTCTGGTAAAATTTGCTAAGGGTTTGTAAATCTTGTTTATACTTTCAAAAAATCAACTCTTTGTTTCATTCATCCTCTTGATTGTTTTTTGTTTCTATTTCATTCATTTCTGCCCTAATGTTTATTATTTCTTTCCATCTACTAATTTTTGGTTTGCCTTGTTCTTCTTTTTCCAAGGCCTTAAGGTGAAGTATAAAGTTTTGTACTTGCAACCTTTTTAATTTCTTAATCTAGGCACTTAAATCTACAAATTTTCCTCTTATGACTGCCTTCTTTGTGTCCCAAAAGTTTTGGTATATTATGTTCTCAATATCATTTGATTCTATGATTTTTTTAAAAATTTCCTCTTTGGTTTCTTCAATGTTTCATTCTCATTCAGTAGTGTACTGTTTAGCCTCCATGAATTTGTGTATGCCCTATAGGTTTTCTTGTTGCTGGTTTGTAGTTTAATCCCATTGTGATTAGATAGAGTGCAAGGGATTATTTCAGTTTTCCTGTATTTATTAGGATTTACTTTGTATCCTAATATATGATCTATTTTAGCAAATGTTCCATGAACCGCTGATAAAAAATGTATATTCTGCAGCATTTGGATGGAATGTTCTGTAGATATCTGCTAGGTCTACTGTTTCTATGACATCATTTAGTCCAGATGTCTCTCTGTTTATTTTTCACCAGGATGACCTGTCAATAGATGAGAGTAGGGTATTGAAGTCACCCACTATTACTGTGGTTGGTATTATCTGTTACCTTAAGTCTAGTAGTGTTTGTCTGATGAAATTCGGAGCACCCATGTTAGACGTATATATGTGTAGAATTCTCATGTCTTCCTACTTAATTTTTCCTTTAATCAAGGTAAACTGACTTTTCTCTTTCCTCACTAGTGTTGGTTTGAAGACTACTCTACCAGATATCAAGATAGCAACACCTGCTTGTTTCTTAGGCCCATTTTCTTGGAATACCATTTTCCATTATTTCCTCCTAAGATAGTATCTGTCTTTTGTGGAGAGATATGTTTCCTAGAGGCAACAAACAGAAAGATCCTGCCTTACAGTCCAATCTGTAAACCTGTGTATTTTGATGTGGCAATGAAACCATTGATATTAAGAGCTATTATTGAAAGGTATGTATTTATACTTGATTTTTTCTTGTTTTTTAATGCTTCCTTTTTTCCCTTTTACTCTCTTGTATTAATTATTTTTCAAGTATGCTTTATTTTTTCATTTCCTCATGTGTGTGCTTTCCTTTCTCTTCAGCAAGGAGTATCCCTTCAAGCATTTTGTGTATAGCTGTTTTAGTTGTCCTATATTCCTTTAGCCTTTTTTAAAAAAAATTTTTGTTTTATTTTTATTTATTTATTTGAGAGCAATAGACAGAGAAAGAAAGAGGCAGAGAGAGAGAGAATGGTCGCACCAGGGCCTCCAGCTACTGCAAATGAACTGCAGACACATATGACCCCTTGTGCATCTGGCTAACATGGGTCCTGGGGAATCGAGCCTCGAACCAGGGTCCTTAGGCTTCTCAGGCAAGCAGTTAACCACTAAGCCATTTCTCCAGCCCTTAGCCTGCTTTTTGTTGTGGAATTTCCTTACTTTTCCATCAATTTGGATGGATATCTTTGCTGGATCAGGTATTCTTGGTTGACAGTTGTTGTCTTTCAGAATCTTGATGACATTATTCCAAGTCTTTCTGTCTTTTAAAGTTTGTGTTGAGTAATCTGCTATTATCCTGATGGGCTTGCCTTTATAAGTAACTTGCTTTCTCTTCTAACTAGTTACAATATATATTCTTGGTTTGAGTGTTTAGTAGTTTAATTATAATATGGCAACGAGGGGTTCTTTCGAGGTTTTGTCTGTTTGGTGTTCTAAAGACTTCCTGTATCTGCACTGGCATCTCTTTCTCAGTTTGGTAGAGATTTTCTTCTATGATTTTGTTGAAAACACATAGTATGCCTTTGGAGTAAAATTCTTCTCCTTATACTATACCCTGAATTCTTATGTTTGATCTCTTCATAGTGTCTCAATTATCTTGAAATCCTCATTCATACCTTCATATTAACTTGTCTTTCTCTTTGTTGCAGTGTATTAGATCTGCTACCTGGTCTTCTCGTTTAGATATTCTGTTCTCTTCTTCATCCATTATATTGGTGAGAGTTTCTGCAGAACTTTTTATTTGACTTACTCTGCTTTTTATTGCTAGTATTTCTGGCTGGTTTTTCATTAGTATTTCTATTTCCTTAATCTTGTCTTATATTGACCTCATTTTTTCATTAAATTGGCTTCCTCTCTCTTCTTTGATTTCTTTGAGCCTAATTATAATCATCCTTTTGAAATTTTTCTCAGGCATTTCCTCTAAATCTCATTGGAGGTAATTTTTGATGGATTTATAATTTTTGGTAGAATTATATTGTCTTGTTTTTTGTTTCTTGTATTACAATGTAGAGATTTTTGCATCTTGAAGTAGTTTGATGCTTGTGTTTTTCTAATTATCTGCAATATTCTTAGATATATCACTCAATCTGATATTATATATCTTCAGGATAGGAGCTTAAGTGCTAGGTATGGTTCTTAAAAGACTCTCAGAGTAACAGCAAAAGTGACCTTAGGTGTTGGGTTTGCCTTCTATTCGAATATTCTAGTAGGCTGGGTGGAGAAAAATACAAGTAAATTCTAAAATTTAACTGAACAATATACATATTCAATGAAAACCAACACAGAGTATTTATGCAAGAATAGGTATTATGATAAACAGACACTCTAACAAAGTAAGAGTCTTTAAGGATGTGTGTTGCCCCACACCCTTAATCCTGTCAACTGGGAGGCTGAGATTTCTGGCCTGTAGAGGGTTCTAAGGTCAGCATTTTATCAAGTAAGACACTGACCCCATAACTTACAGAAAAGGAGACAAAGGCATTATAAATCAGGAAGCAACAAATGACAACCCCAGAATATCAGATTTAACACATAATCTATCCTGGTATGGAAGGTGCAATTAGCACTTCCATGCAGGTCTATACACCAGGTTTTGTGGTGGGTGCTATCCTTTTGTAAATATCTTGTTACCTTTTGGGATGACTTTGGTCTCAGCTATGCTTTGCACCCACTTGGGTCCCTCGTTGCTGCTCTGTGGGCTCAAGTGGTCTGGCTGGGTCAGTGGTTTGCTGCTTTGATACCTGCACTGGGGGCTGTGTATGTGAGCTCCCTTCCCCAGACCTCTGGTGGTTGCTGTCACTTGTGCTGTCAGTGAGATGAGAGGAGGCTGTGGGTTGTGGCTGAAGTTGTACCACTGGTCCCTGCAGTCCTTTTCCTCACGAGCCACTCAGCTGGTCCCTCCTGTCCTCCCATTTAGGAATATTGAGTGTGAGAGGAGGCTGGTGTCAGTGGAAAATCCCCTCACTTGGCTGTTTTTGCTGCTTAGGCAGAGCTTGGTAATTTTGGCTGCATGGTCCTGGTGCTGCCACTGCTGGAGCCACTTCTGCCTGCTTCTGTGGTCTGTAGACAGTCCGGATCTCTCCTACTTCTCTGCTCTGGTTGGTAATTTCTTACACACCTTCACTTTTCAGTAAAAAAGTATATTTTGCTGTTTTTTTTTTGTTTGTTTGTTTGTTTTTTCCTTTTTCCCTCCTAGGCTGCTTTGGCGTGGTTCCTACACTGCCATCTTACCTGGATGTCCCCTGATTGCAGCTTTTTAAGGGTCCTGTGTTGTTGAATTCCTGGACCTTCTATGGGACTGAGTTATTGGAGATTTCACAAAGTCCAAATTTTAGATTCATCTCTTCATGTCCAAATTAAAATTTCCTTATTGTAATGACCTCAGTTATAAATTTAATATTTCATCTTTAAGCTGAGTGTTTGCAGGAATATTTTCATTTTATGCAGCTTTTGGCATTGCTATAACTTGAAAAACAATCACTGTTTTAGAGGTAAGCATAATTTGGTTGATGTTCAGTGACTTCTGAGAGTATGAATCTCCAGCATGTACAGTGACACTCATGTAGCTGGGTGAATGGTGAAGGTGAGGCAGGTCATTGAGAAGCAATTGCATCCCGAACTTTCATGCGGCTCCCTAAGAACAGTGCTTGGATGTGCCTGCATTTTGTTTTCACTCACTTTTCAGTTCTCCAAACTGAGTCTGTACTTCTAGGCAGCCTCTTTCCTGTGCTTACTTTCTGTTTCTTTCTGCTATGTAAGCTTGCTGGAAGAAATTTCCACATAGAAACCCCTAGCAGTAAGCTTTGTCTGGGTGATTCATAACTCTGCCTTTAAAACTCTCTTTTGGCAAATATTTTAGGAATTTTTTTAGACTTCAATTAAAATTAACTACCCAGACACCAAGTTAAATATCTGATACAGGTTTGGACAGTGAGAATTACCAGCTTGAGATCAGTACTAAAAGGACACAGGACAGAATCAGACAGCAGTGTCTAATAATGTCACAGTGCCTGCTGCTGTGTGGCTTCAGCTTTGAACAAGGCCACGTAACTCCCACCGGTGCTCTCTCTTGTGGCCTCTTCCATCTCTGGCCCATATTATTTATGTCCTTTGACCTTATCCTTTGGGTTTCTCCCTTTTTCTTTACTTGTCCTACTTTCTCTCTAAGCCCTTTGTCCTAGTCCCACTGGAGTGTGGGTGCCTTTGTGAGAAGAGGCAGAACCTGTAACAGAGAGGGCTCAGCTTCAAGATTCACACACAGCATGCTCATTAATATTAACAAAATAGTAATGCAGTTTTTTTTTTTTTTGCATTTGGATTGAGGAAACAGCTCACAGCATTTATAAAGGAAACAAACTAATGATTTTTCATGCTTTGCTTGGTTACAAATTCCAAATACAGTATGATCCAAAAGTATAATGTGGTCATTCTAAAAAAATACAAACAGCTGAAGTTCATAGAAATAGGGAAACAGCATACCCAACAATGCATGTCCTCAGTTTTTCTCTATTTCTTATTACACTTTCTTTGAAGCAGTAGTCTTGGCAAATGGGAGGGTGAGTGGGGAAAGGTTTTCTTGGAGATTAAAGCACAGGAACAACATTGAATGAGTAAATCCTTGCTGGTTAAGAGAATGGAAATGTGATGTGTGAAAACTTCCATCAAATATAAGAAGAGCTAAAGTAACTTGGATTTGACTAGTTTATGTAACTCTCTAAACCTAAACGAGTTTAAGGTTACAGCAAGGAAAGCTACAGTTCCAAATAAAGACTATACTGATCAAAAGAGCCATGAAGAAAGAATAGTCCAGCTGGAGTATTCAAGCAGAGCCTAGGCAACCAAATGGTTGTGGGCTAAGAGTTTCTGCATGGCATGAGTTTATTGGCTGTGTCTGGGATCCTATTATTTTCTATTTTTAAAGAAAAATATTTTACTTATTTAGTTATTTATTTGAGAGAGAGAAAGAAGCATATGAGGAAGCATGTCAGGGCCTCTAACCACTGCAAACAAACTTCAGACACAAGTGCCATTTGTGCATCTGGCTTATGTGTGTACTGGGAAATCAAACCTGGGTCTCTAGGCTTTGTAGGCAAGCCCTTTAACAGCTAAGCCATCTCTCCAGTTCCCCCTTTGTTCTTAAATATTTGTTTATCTATTTTATTTGAGAGAGAAAGAGGCATACATATAGAGAGAGTCTGGGATTCTTAAAGTTACAATTTTTCATTGGTAACTGCTTCCCAATGTATGAGGACACTTACCTGTAGCCCATTGACTGCCTGTGTGGATTGAAACAAATCACTTTATTTTTTATGCAACTTGGTTCTCTTGTTTTAAAATGGAATCATAATGATAAATGTCCTCTTCTTGTTGCGAGATGCCACACTAATTAATGGATATAAACAGTGAAAGCAGTGGGTCAGTGTTAGCTTTGCTATGACCTTACCTTGATTCCCTGTGATAATTATATTGGGTCATTACTATGAATGAGGAAGCTGAGTTTCAAAAAGATTAAGTACTTTGGTTTGCAAGGTGACTAGAGTGGGGAAGTAAGAAATTATAACCAAGGCTGTTTGATTAACATACCATGCACTCTTTGCTATTCCATAAGATGATATACTGCCTTTGAAATTACATCAAATTTTCTGGAATAAATGTCCCCAAACACTACATTTAGCATTCATTAATAGCCTCTGCATACATAGAGTAACTTTGTGTGTGTAAAGATAAAGTTGATGTAGTCAGATCCTTTCTCTTGAGGTTCCATATCTCTGGCTGTCTAAATGTACAGGGGAGGCTGGAGAGATGGCTTAGCAGTTAAGGCACTTGCCTGCATAACCGAAGGATGCAGGGTTGACTCCCCAGAACCCAAGTAAGTCAGATGCACAAGGGGGCACACACATCTGGAGTTCGTTTACAGTGGCTAGAGGCCCTGGTGTGCCCATTCACACAGACTCTCTGACCCTGCCTATTTCTCTATCTCTCTCTTTCAAAAAAAAAAAATAAATCAAAATAAATAAATAAAATATTTAAATGTACAGGGGAACATTTTATCCAAAAAACAAGAGAGAATAAGTGGGTGTAAACTATAATTACTACTGTGGAAGTGACTGTTGACCACAGATCCTGTCTGTCATGGTAACACCAGAAGAAATGGTGGTTAAGAAAAATTAACTCTGGAGCTATAATCTCAGCAGATGTAATTTGCAAGGGAAACTTCAGGAAAAAGTCCTGCTGGTGGGACCTTGGACTCAGTAAATGCCTGATTAAATGTGTGAAAAGAACATTTGTAAGTGTTAGTGTTTCCATTGCCAATTTTCTCAATATTCATGTCTGAAGATAATTATAAGGCTGAGTAAGAATGAACTTGGCCTTCAGTTTAATCAAAGCTTTAACAAAACAAGTTTGAGGAACTTTTTGCTATTCTTAGTCTTTAAATTATGGCATTCTTGCTTTTCCTCTTCTTTCTCTTCCTCTTCCTCCACTTCCTCCCTTGTTCCTCTGATACTATTACTACTTAAATGAAGCAAGTTTCATTCAGATTTTCAGAGATTCAACTCGATCATGGACTTTGTAAAAGTTATATGTTTTCATTGTGATCTCCCTGGTTATAATGATGAATGGAAAAACTAGTAGTATTACTGGATGTGGTGGTGCATGCGTTTAATTCCAGCACTCACTTGGAAGGCAGAGGTCAGATGATTGTTGTGAGTTTGAGGCCAGCCTTAGACTCCATAGTGAATTCCAGGTCAGCCTGGGCTAGAGCAAGACACTACCTTGGAAAAAAAAAAGAAAGAAAGAAAGAAGAAAAACTAGTTGTATTAATAAACAAATTCCTATGGCCAGTCCTAAGTGGAGAAGAGTCAATCGTACATTGTATTATAGAATGCCAATGCCTGTGCTCAGTGAGTGAAGGGTATGAGACTATCCATAAAGCACGTTTATCCTCAGTGAGTGAAGGGTGTGGGACTCTCTATATATCACACACACACACAAAAAAAAAAAAAAATCTTCATTACTAACCAGAAGATACTGGTTTCCTGCTACACATAAAATTTTGTACCCAATGCTAAGGAAGAGGCAGTATTTACTATTCAAGATAAGTTAAATTAGAATAAATTAACTTTAGCTTGTATAGAAATGCCATTGGGAAGTTTTTAGGTTTCCACAGTGTCCTGCGGGTGCTGTAGTGAGTTGCTTTGGGCTCCACCCAGTCTCTTGAATGACTCTGAGAAATAAATAAGCCTTCCTCATTCCTTGTACAAATCAGAATTCTCTTGAGGAGCAAATTGGTACAATAAATATATATAATAAGGGCACATTTTTAGATTAGCTTACAGGATATATCCTGGGCAGTCAGCTCTCAGCAAGCTGAAGAGTAGGAGAGCCCAGTGGCGGCTCAGTCCAGGAGGCCAGTGCCCCAGCAGTCAGAGTTTGACTCTGAAGGCGTGGTGAGCCACTGGTCCTCAGTCCATGTTCTGAGGCTGATAAAAATGTGTTCAATGTCCACTAAGACTAGCCAGAGCAGGGTAGATGCACACGTGAATGAGTAACAAGAACAGCCAAGTAAAAGTCATACACCAGCAAATAACATGAGCAGCCAGGGTAAAGGAATGTGTTTTCTCTGAGTTTTACATATGGACCAGTAGCAGAAGTACCCCCCACTCAGGGCAGGAAGGTGGAGATGGTCTTTCTCCCTTAGTGAATCCTCCCTGGAAACACTGTCACGGGTCACAGACCTGCACAAGAGGTGTATCTCTTACGTGATTCCTGACCTGATCAAGTCGACCACAGAACTTAACACTTGTATCACTGTTTCCAAAGTGTTCAAATTTCTTAACCTTTTTAGAGCCTAGATCAACCAATTTATATAGAATGTGTTTCTGTTCATATGGCGTGTTTTCATTCACATTTGTAGAAGAAAGGATTTAAAGAATAAATGAAGAGCTTGAGGTCACATAGCTATCAAACAGAAAATAGAAACAGAAAACCCAGGAATTCAGTACATGACTGCATAAATCCAAAGCCTCTATATGGAATGCTACTTGTATTTTGGGCATGGGAGCATGCACATGGGGAGCATTTAATTTAAAAGTATTTAATTTTACTTAATTAATTTTTAAAAAATTTATTTATTTATTTGCACATGAGGTTTGAGCCTAGGCCTCTTGTTGCTAGAACTGAGCCCCGGGAATTTGTACCACTTTAAAAAATTGTTTCTTATGAGAGAGACAGTAAGAGAGAAACAGAGATAATCAGTGTGCCAGGGCCTCTAGCCACTCCCAACTAACTCCAGACATGTGCACTACTGTGTACACACACATCACTAGGTACCCATGCATCACCTTGTGTCTCTGGCTTACGTGGGTTCTGGGGAGTTGAACCTAGGCCCTTAGGTTTTGAAGGCAAGTTACTTAACCACTAAGCCAACTCTCCAGCTCCATTTATAACACTTTTTATGTCCAGCTTTACATGGGTATCTGAGGAATTGATTCCCTGCCAAAAAACATTGCAAGAAAGCACCTTTACCCCTGAGCAGTCTCCCCAAGCCCAATATCTTTTAATTATACATCACCATTGTGTAGAGTGTGAGAACTGGAAAATACATAATATACATAATAGGTAATGATCAAGTTGGAGTGATTAGAATTTTCATCTCCTCAAACATTTCCATCCCTATGCATCAGAAACCTTTGAAATCTTCTAGATATTTATATTTGTTTATTATAGTATATACACACATATTACATTTTGTACATTATAGTTACCCTGCTATGCTATGTCCCACTAGAGCTAAATCCTCATACCTTGTGTGTGATACCTGTGATGCATCTCCTCCCCTCATCTATCGGTTACTCCCTGTGGTGGTTTGATTCAGGTGTCCCCCATAAACTTAAGTGTTCTGAATGCTAGGTTGCCAGCTGATGGATATTTGGGAATTAATGCCTCCTGGAGGGAGTGTATTGTTGGGGGCGGGCTTATGGGCTTTAAAGCCAGTTTCCCCTTGCCAGTGTGTGGCACACCCTCCTGTTGCTGTGTCCACCTTATGTTGGCCAGAGGGTGATGTCCACCCTCTGCTCATGCCATCGTTTTCCCCTGCCATCGTGGAGCTTCCCCTCGAGCCTGTAAGCCAAAATAAATCTCTTTTTCCCAGAAGCTACTCTTGGTTGTGTGATTTCTACCAGCAATGCGAACCGGACTGCAACACTCCCCAATCCTCTGGTGAACACTGCTCTGCTCTCTACCTTCATGAAGTAGCTGCTGAGCTTCCCCATGCATGTTAGAACACTTGGTTTTTGTCTTTATTGCCTGGCTTCTTTCCACAATGGCACACTTCCTGCTGCTGTTCTCTCACCTGTCTGATTACCTTGATTCTTCTCATTTCCTGATTGTACAACTGTTGTAAGATTACACACTTGATCATTGTTTTTTTCTAAAAACTGTTGGCTTTGTGGAGGTCAACCACCATGAAGACTTTGTAAAGCATATCTTGTTTAGGGGCTCCTCCAAAGTTTATCTTCCCTGTCCAAAGACATTACTGAAATTTCCAGTTTCAAATCTTGCTCTATACTATGGCCTTTTGTCTACTCATATCTTTCTTTCTAATTTAAGTATTGGTATTATTAATTATTATTGTCATTATTATTATTGCATTGTGTATATGTGTTGTGGGTATCTGTGAGAGGAGGCATGTATGTGCCAAAGTAAAACAGGATGTAAGGGGTTCAGGAAAGTTCTTGAACTCCAAGCCCTGGGCTTGCATTTGCATTTAACCAAAGAATTGGGCAAATCAAACTGAGAAGGATAATTATTAAATTATATTTACTGAGAGAAGTATAAAACCAAGGGAAGGAAAATGAATACTTCTACGTAGTTTGAGAGCCCATGTGGTGGACCTGGAAAAACCTAAAAATATAGTTAGAGAGGAAAGGAAATGAAGTACAAAGATCTCCTTCTATGTGGAGGGCAGGAGGGGATAAGAAGCCCATGTGGGAGTAGGGTCAGGGAGTTCTCCTCTTGTCTAGCCCAGCCAAGAGGATACCAGAACCTGGAGGTTCAGAAGTGGTCAGGCATCCCACGGAGAGCCGTGTCCCCTTGCATGCATCTATTTATAATCTTACTGTGGTGGGTTTCACCTTCTGGTTCAGATGAGCCAGAGAGACAGATGACTGGACTCTGGTAGAGGCTGGCTCAGGAAGTGGCCAGCTATGGTAGTAACAAGTTCTGGGTTCTAAGCTTGACCAACCACAATGTCAGGATGAGCTTTGAATTCTAGAATAAGATCTCCCTTCCAGGGAGGGGCTCAGGTTAAAAAAAAAAAAAGGTTTAGGGAACTAGGCAACAGACAAAAAGTCAGATTACCCTTTTTTTGGAAGCACCTTTTATAATTCCAAATGGTCATTACTGAAAACTTGCCATATGGTGTTATTTGGTTTATATTCAATTCACCTTAATAAAAGCATCATATTTCCATGAAGATACTCAGTGGGGTTAAAAAGCCAAGGTCATACACAAATCTTAGCATGTCCTTGTTTCTCTACTTTTCTGTCCAGATCCACATGCTTTTCTAGGAATGGTTTCCTGACTGGTCCAGCCAAGAGTATACTTGCTTTTCTCTCAAGTTCCATGTTTGTATCAATGATATTTATAACTCAAAATATCTGGTGCATTTCTTAATTGTAAAGTACAGTAACATAACCTTAATCTCTTACAGAGCTAAATGCTGTAAGGGAATCAATTTAGTAATGTATACAGTGGTTTTATAGTTAAAAACAAACTCATGAGTATGTTAGATAAAGGATCTAATTTGTGAATCTTATAAGCAACCTACTTTAAGAATTCTTTTTAGAAAATATGAGCATGGAACTACTCTCAGCAGCATATAACCTATGTCTTTATGTCTCTTAAGTGATGAACTGAGTTGCTTTGGGGAACATGTATATGTGTGGCTGGAAAAATATATATGTATGGCTAGAAGGACTGGAACAGTTCAGTGTGTCATCTTTTCCAATTGATGATGTTGACTGTAACACACACACACACACACACACACACACACAAGTTAAATGTGCCTCATCAGCATGAGCCTGACTGGTCACCTAGACACATTCTCGTTCATCAAGAGTGAGAGTGGAGGAAAGAACTACAAAGAGATCACGCCAGGTGAGGTCACAGGCTTGGGTGAGGTAGCAAAATTCTTTGGTGTAGAGTCGGATCAGTGGAGAAAGACCCTAGGCACTTCTCCATCTGGGATAAATCGGGCATGGAAAAGGAACGTAGACACAATTCCTTCAGCACCTGTGACCTCACACAAAGGGTATACGCCATCCCTGTGAGATCAAGTAAGGTGGGTGGGAGGGGATAGAGGAAGAGAGGTCATACAGGTCACAACTGTCAGCTTTTTAGCCTGTTTAGTGGGCAAGGAAGGCACCTGTACTCCCGATGGAGAAAGCCACTGGTAGTGGAAGAAGAGATCTCAGGAGTGAGAGGAAGATGGGAGAGGGAAAGAAGAGAGGGGGAGAGAGTGTCCTGGGATGGTGCAACTGAACCAAAAGGCGCCCCTTAGGGTGCAGTAGGCCAGAGAACAATAGACCCAAGGTTTTGAGAGTGCGTCTTTCTCAAAACCTGGGGTGGGGCCTCACAGCACAGGGCTATAGCCTGGCATGTCAGCATGACTTTCACAAAGGGGTAAAACCCGAGACAGACTCGAGAGAGTGGAACACTTATTGAGAAAGGAGGACCTGGAAAGAACAGTGAGGCAGAGTGGGACAGTTACTGAGACTGGATCATGGTGGGTGTGAGAGCCTGTATCAGGCTGAGATGGTTGTCTGGCCCAGTTATTGGCACCCCCAGTGACCACCAAGAAGAATCGGATGTGCATGCAAGGGCAAGGAGCTTTTATTTCGGGCTTAAGCTCGGACTCTTGACTTCACCAATGCAGTGGGCCCATACAAGAGCCCCAAGTAGTGGAAGGGTAGGGTTTATATAGGGATTTGAACAAAGAAGTAGGGGATGGGCACATGATTCGTTGATTTAACCAGTAACTGCACTTAATACTCTGCTGATTGGCTTGGGATTTTGGTGGCAAAGTTGGGGGCAGGAGCTAGGGGAACTCCAGGCAGATGAAATAATCTCCATTGCAATTGGCTAAGCAAGTAGCAGTAACATTTGTATGCTTTCAATTGGCTGGGGCAGAAAGGCAGAAGGGACAGGGCTCAGGCATGTCCTGGGCATGTCTAAGGGTGATTCAAGCCCTCGGGCAAATATCTTTCCTGACTATATGTCAGGCTGATTGCCTTCTGCTTAAGCAGGAACCTGAAATTTAGGCCTAGCCAGGACAGCACCTTACTGAATCCCTTCATGGCATCAGTTTAGTTTCTGGGTCTTTCAATGGTCTGAAGTGTTCAGAGGGTCAGATGGCAGCTCGGTGGTCCAGTCAGGGGAAAGTAGGCCTGGCAAGGGCAGCCAGAGGCCTTCCTATTTGAGTCATTGCACCAGATGATGGTTCAGAAGTGACGATGACCACAGAGAGCACTCTGAGGCAGAGATGGAAGTTTAATTTGGGGGTGGGGGGAGTGTCGCGAGCACTCTCAAAGATGATTGGTTTAGAGGATTCCTCCGGCGAAGGTCAATGATACTCAGACAGTGGTATACTTGCAAAGGAGTTTACTGGGATGAAAGTCACGCACAAGCAAGTCCAAACTATCACAAATAATATTATAGCTAATATAATATATAACCAAATTATATTCATCGCTACATTACTAACACAAGAATATTTCTAACGAGTCTAACATGTATACGACCTGACAACGCGAGATTTGAGTTGCAACATTTTACGACCTGACCAACGCGAGGTTCAAGCTGCGACGTTTTACTTTCGGTTTGCTGCGCTTCAAGCCGAGTCTTGGTCTGCTGGCATAGGCTAGTGCTCTGGCTTACGGATGATCATTCGGACAGTGTCGGGCTGATGAATTCGGATCGGTGACGTGTCTCTCAGGGGTCTCAGTCAGGACTGCTGAGTAACCTTTCAGTCAGTCATAGTGTCGGGGAGACTGAGACAATGGTTGCTGAGCAGCTGGGGTTTTTATACCTTCCAATGCTTATCTAATAGTTTCACACACACATCTGCTAATCTCTACTACATCACTGCACACAGAGTTTTGCTTACAAGCTTTGACTTTGCACTTTTTACTCTCACAACAAACTTGTTTATCCTAAACTGGCCCTGGACTATATGCTGGTCCTTACATGCTCATAACAGGGAGAGAGAGGACATGAGCTGCCAGGACTGACTCTCAGGAGTGGGAGCAGTCAGTCTGGGCTTACAGATATTGGGCTTTGTAGGGATTTTTTCAATTGGGGCAAGGTGAGAAAGGGGAAGGAATTTTCTTGTTAGGGCAGTAAATCTCTGTTCTTTTACATTAGCCATATGGAGAGACCAGGAGTGAGCTGGTTAGAGAGAGGGGGAAAGTAAATCTCTGATCTTAGGGTGAGACCAGAAGTGACTTGGTAAAACATAAGGGCAAGGGGCAGTAAATCCTGTTCTTGGGGCATTGTCTTGAGGAATGTGGATGATCCATTTCCTTATATCTCCCTGTAGCCATCCTACTTTTCTTTTGCTGACTCCCTTGGGGAAAGCCCATTTGGACCTAACAGAAGCGAGACAGAATCTGGGCTTATTCATCACTACCAGACATGCCCACATACCTTTTAACCTTAGATCAAGCCGTTTAATACACAGATTCAAAGTTCAAGCAATCCATTGCATTTTCACAATTATTTAGCATGTTCACTCTATAGGTTTCTATAAGTTCACAGTAGACTAATAGCCATCAAAGTGGATTACAAAGGCAAGGAAAACTAGACTTAGGCCTTACCTTTACTCATAGATTTCTTTCAGCTCTTTAATGAATTGTAGAAAATCTAGAGTTTTTAAATAATGTAGTTCCATACTGTACTGAAATTATTTAAGAATCAAATCGGTTATCTGTACTCTACAGCTGGTTTACATTGCTTCATTTTTTTTTTTTTTTTTTTTTGGCTCTGCCAATTTTGTGACTCATACCTAGCCAGCATTAGTAGACAGAAAAATAAGACCTATCTCTTAGCCTCGCATAGTGTGCCTTTCAGGAGGCCTGGAGAGGAGGATCATGAGTATGAGGTTATTTTAGGCTTCATAGAGTTTGAAGCCAGGCTGAGCTACACAGAGAACAACCTCCCCAACCAAAAACAAATATGAAAATCATTTCAAAGTGTTACCTTGGCAAAGTAATGAAAATACTGTATGTGTTAACAATTAGGTATAATGACATGCATTATTGCTAATTATTGCAATGATTCCTAAATGTGGCAGCTGCTTTGAGGTGCTACTGTTTATCGGTAATAGTCCTGATGATATTTTAGACTTATTTGTCCTAACTAGGGTTCACTGTGTCTGTCACTTCATACTTTTTGTGAATAGTTCTATACCTTATGCAGTACTTGTATGAAGTTGCTGGGCTTGTTGTTGTTTGAACATTTTGCACACTAATTGTGTGTGGAACATTATTCTAGTTACTGGAAGCACTACAGGAAAAGAAAATGAGTTTCGTTCATGTTTGTCTTTCGTCTGCAAAATATAAACCTTATTCCTTAGTAAGTTAAATATTGGCTGCTTAGAGCCAATAAGAAACAAGCTACTGCAATGTGTCTGTGATTGTATTCGGAATGAAAGCCATTTTAAAACATTTTAATTGTCCCCATTTTATAATATAATAAATTGCCTTAAGACATTTTCCAAACAGGCTTGAAATTTACCTTAATACTCATTTGGTAAATTTTATATAAATATTTTAAATGTCTTAGCAGTAATATGATAATTAGATGGTAGGCACATACTTCTAGTCTGAGCATTACCATGAACATAGGAATTTATTTGGAAACAAAAATAGTAATATAAAAATTCTTGTTCTAAAAAGGCTTATGTGTATGATAAATATCAGAGATGCATGTGACAACTGCATATGTCATTATTCTTCAAAGGCCATTGCTTCTGCCCACACTTAGTAGAGCAGAGATTTTCAGTTGGAAGTATTTTCACTCCCACAGAACATATGCCCATGTCTGCAGATATATTCAGTGGTCATAGTTAGGGAAGAGAAATACTACTGATATAGAAAGTCTACATGCAAAGGAAGCTGCTAATATCCTGAGCACAACAAAAATTAGGCTCCAGTGTAAAGGAACAACCCCACATTAGAAGTAACTGCTATTACCTATTTAATGTGTAAATGTATTCGTCATTTTTTTAGTGAATTTATGTACCCCCATAAAACATTCACTCATATGCTATGTAGATTGGATGAACTACCCATTATCTTGTAACTTGCTATTTGTAAGTACAACAAATTAGAGGTCTTACAATAAAGGCATTCAGTTCTATCTGATTTTTTTTTTTTTTTTTTTTTTTTTTTTTGGTTTTTTGAGGTAGGGTCTCACTCTAGCCCACACTGACCTGGAATTCACTATGGAGTCTCAGGGTGGCCTCAAACTCATGGCAGTCTTCCCACCTCTGCCTCCCAAATGCTGGGATTAAAGGTGTGAGCCACCATGCCTGGCACAGTTTTATCTTATTCTTGATAACTATACAGTATTCTCTCTGTATGGGTGGATGGATGATGATTTACTATGCACTGACAGACATTTATATTGTTTACAGATATTATCTATTTTGATGTTTTGGAATGGGCATCTTCATATGAATGACTTTGTACTAATGTGAAAACATTTCTGTAAGACTTCTTTTTTTTGTTTGTTTTTTGTTTTTTGAGGTAGGGTCTCTCTCTGGTCCAGGCTGACCTGGAATGAACTCTGTAGTCTCAGGGTGGCTTTGAACTCATGGCAATCCTCCTACCTCTGCCTCCTGAGTGCTGGGAGTAAAGGTGTGTGCCACCACATCCAGCTTCTGTAAGCCTTCTTTTTTTTAAAATTTTATTTGTTTATATTTTTTTGTGCTTCGCCCACCTGCCTCTTTTTTTTTTCTCAATTTTTATTAACATTTTCCATGATTATAAAAAATATCCCATGGTAATACCCTCCTCCCCCACCCCACTTTCCCCTTTGAAATTCCTTTCTCCATTATATTACCTCCCCATCTCAATCATTGTACTTACATATATACAATACCAACCTGTTAAGTACTCTCCTCCCTTCCTTTCTCTTCCCTGTATATCTCCTTTATAACTTACTGGCCTCTGCTACTGAGTTTTTTCCTTCTCACGCAGAAGCCCAATCATCTCCAGCTAGGATCCACATATGAGGGAGAACATGTGACGCTTGGCTTTCTGGGCCTGGGTTACCTCACTTAGTAGAATCCTTTCCAGATTCATCCATTTTTCTGCAAATTTTATAACTTCATGTTTCTTTACCGCTGAGTTTAACTCCATTGTATAAATGTGCCATATCTTCATTATCTACTCATCAGTTGAGGGACATCTAGGCTGGTTCCATTTCCCAGCTATTATAAATTGAGCAGCAATAAACATGGTTGAGCACATACTTCTAAGGAAATGAGATGAGTCCTTAGGATATATGCCTAGGAGTGCTATAGCTGGGTCATATGGTAGATCAATCTTTAGCTGTTTTAGGAACCTCCACAATGGCTGGACCAGATTGCATTCCCACCAGCAGTGTAGAAGGGTTCCTCTTTTTCCACATCCCCACCAACATTTATGATCATTGTTTTCATGATGGTAGCCAATTTGACAGGAGTGAGATGGAATCTCAATGTAGTTTTAATCTGCATTTCCCTGATGACTAGTGACGTAGAACATTTTTTTAGATGCTTATATGCCATTTGTATTTCTTCCTTTGAGAATGCTCTATTTAGCTCCATAGCCCATTTTTTGATTGGCTTGTTTGACTCCTTATTAGTTACCTTTTTAAGTTCTTTGTATATCCTAGATATTAATCCTCTATCAGATGTATTGCTGGCGAAGATTTTTTCCCATTCTGTAGATTGTCTCTTTGCTTTATTCACAATGTCCTTTGCAGTGCAAAATCTTTGTAATTTCATGAGGTCCCAGTGGTTAATCTTTGGTTTTATTGCTTGAGCAATTGGGGTTGTATTCAGAAAGTCTTTGCCAAGACCAATATGTTGAAGTGTTTCCCCTACTTTTTCCTCTAGCAGTCTTAGAGTTTCCGGTCTGATGTTAAAGTCTTTAATCCATTCAGATTTACTTCTTGTGCATGGAGAGATAGGAGGATCTATTTTCATCTTTCTTTTCTACAGATACATATCCAGTTTTCCCAACACCATTTGCTGAAGAGGCTGTCTTTTCTCCAACAAGTATTTTTGACATTTTTATCGAATATCAGGTGGCTATAGTTACCTGGACTTACATCTGTAAGACTTCTTGAAGTGAATTGTTAAAGTTAAACTATATGAACATTGGATCCCACCAGTTCCTCCAAATGAGGATGCATCTGATGCATATTCTTACCAACTGTGGATGAGAATGACAGGAATGTTTTCAGCTCAGAAGGGTGCTTTTTTTCTTTTTTCTTTTTGGTTTTTCAAGGTAGGGTCATATGATGGGATTAAAGGCATGTGCCACCATGCTCAACTATAAGTGTGTTTTAATGAAAGAGAATTTAATTTAGCAACTAAAAGAAAGTAGGTACTTGATTCCAGGAATGTTTAAATAGATAAAGCCAGAAAGGTCCCCAAATTCTATCAAAGAACAGAGCCAGAGCAGTTGCAACTAAAAGTAGAATGTGACTCTGGCCATTCATCCCCATAAGAAATCACATTGACAGTTGATCCCATGCAGGCAGTCACAGTTTATACTGTGTGATTGTTAGCAGAGAGGTAATTTATTCTGGCTGCCTTGTTAATGTGACTCACTGTGTGTGTCCTAGTGCCTGGTAACTGAAGCAACAGTAGCTGTCCACATTCAGAAGTGCAAAGGTACAAGCTACCTGTTAACATGATGCCCCTGAGGTCATTGTCAAAGGAGCCACAGATAGATTAATTCTAAGAATATAACATATTTGGCTCAAAGGTGAACTAAATATATTCTTCCTTCTAGTCTTCCCAAAGATACGATTATACAAATAAGGTCCAGATATGTCAGACTACACTGCCTGTTAAACTGAAAGAGTTAGCTCTAGACCATGATGGAGCTGTTGGTGGGGAGACCACTTACATAATTAGATACCAGATTGCATGACTGCTTTGTCAAGAAATATCAAGGAAGCCTCTGTCATTTACATGATATCTTTTTGTACTCTGCTGTCTCGCTGAACATATGGTCCTGCAGAAAGTCCATCCTGAAAAGTTGTCTGTGAGTAGGTGCTAAGTGTACAGGATTGGTGTAGGCAGAGGCTTCACTCCTTGCAGAAATTATGGTATAGGAGAAACATGTCAAGTCTTGTATAATTATTTAGATACTATTGTAATCAGAATTGAAAGTGTCACAGAGAGATATAATAGGGAGCCTCACCTGTATGGAGTGTTGGGAAAAGTATCCTTAAGGAAGTGATGTTGAGACAAACTAGGAGAATTGAATCACTTGCATCTTTGAACTTCTAAAGAAAGTTGAATTAAACCAGGAGTGGTGGCGCACGCAGTTGGGAGGCAGAGATATGAGGATTGCTATAAGTTTGAGACCACCCTGAGACTCCATAATGAATTACAGGTCAGCCTGGGCTAGAGTGAAACCCTACCTTGAAAAGCCAAAAAAAAAAAAAAATAGAATGTTAAATTATATTTAAGCTGTGTTTCCTAGTACTGTCCATCTCTGAAATTCAACTTCTATACCCACTGAAAGTTGCATAAAGATTGATAATCAATCCTAACTCCTTGTTTTTTTTTTTAATTAATTATTAGCATAAGGTAAGTGCTTAATAAATAGTCCAGTTCATCTGTCAATGCCTAAAATTAACCTTACTTTTCTAAACTGTATTAATCCCTATAGTGGACCTGTTCCTCTCCTAAACCCCAAAGACATAACAGTAACCTACATGACAGGGTCCAAACTCTAATGTAGTTTGCATCTTTGGTAGGGTATTGTTTAAACAGCATATATAAAATAAGTAATATGTAATGTGAAATATTATAAAGAAAAAATATTCTAATATGATAAGGTATGATAATTAAAAAGTATAATTATTAATAGCTACAGAAATCTTCTTTATACAAAAAAAAATATGTTTTGAATATAGCCCCATCATCATGTACCCTCCAATCTTACTTGGAGACTTCCTTTTATTCACTCAAGCTTCCTTCCCCAACATCCAAACTTCTAGTATATTTCTAATATTCCCATGTCCAGGTTAAGATAATATTTTCAATCATACTTTTTCAAAATACTTTCATTATTTTATTGCCATATTTCAAAGGGAAAATTGCTGCAAGGAACTTTAAAATCTTAACTTCCCATTCAAAGGAACTTGAATTTTTAAATTGTACATATTTTATACTCTCAAACAGTTTATAAAAAGACACATAGTTAATGTAATCCATGTAATAGTTTCAAACATATTATTTTTAAGTGCTACAGCTACAGATAAGATTCATTCCTCTTTTAGTTCAGGTGTTATCAATGTTTAAGAAGCTGTAAAGGAAAGGGTTTCAGAATTTTATGTATTTATATACATGTTTACAATTTTTTTAATTTAAAATTTTTATATAGGTATATATTGTATATTTACCATATTCTCCCCACCTCTGTTTCCCCCTACCCACCATTTTGTGCCCCTCTCTCTACCATTTGTTCCTCTAGATAATTTTACTTTAATTTCATTTCATAAAAACATTCATGTTTTTATATAACTGCATAGCATCTAGGAGCTGCAAATGACAGAAAATATATGATATTTGTATTCTGAGAATGGATTAATTCACTTAATATGAGTATATCTAATATATGCGTGTGTGTGTGTGTGTGTGTGTGTGTGTGTGTGTGTGTGTGTGTTTATAAAATCAATATAACTAACTAAATTTGGTCAAGTATGTATGTCTTCTCTGTCACATTTTTATCTACCCCTTTGTTGTTGGACACCTAGTTTAGTTCCATTATACTATTGTGACTAATTAGCAAAAAACACCAATGTAAGAAAACAAAACATTGATGTGCAAGTACCTCTGTCATATGTTGACTTGGAGTCATTTGGGAAAATGCTCAGGGTGGTATAGCTGAGTCATGAGGTATTTGTATTTATTTTCATACCAACTACCATAGGAGCTGCTACATTAGTTTACATCCACCATTGGTGTATAAGGGTTCTCTTTTGTCTATATTCTCACCAGCATTTGCTGTTGCTTAATTTCCTAATAACTAACATTCTGATCTAGAGTAAGATACAATTGTATCTAGAGTAAGATACAATTTCAGTGTCATTTTGATTTCATTTATCTAATTACTACTGAACTAGAACATTTTTTATGTTTCTTGGCCATTAGTATTTCATCTTGTGAACTGTTCATTTCTTAAACCATTTATAGATTGGATGTTTTCTTGTTTAGTTTTAATTTCTTTGTATATTTTGCATGTGAATCCTTTGCTGACAATGAGTTGTTTTTTTTTTTCTTTTCATTCTTTAGGTTGTCTCTTAACTTGACTAACTCTTTTTTTTTGCTTGGAAAAAGGATTTTAAATTCATGAGGTCCCATTTGTTAACTGACTTATTTCCTGAGTGTCCATTTTTCTATTAGTAAATCCTTATTCATGCTTATATATTAAAGTGGTTTTCCTGCTTTTTTCTCACATAATTTCTTAAGACCATTGATTCATTTGCAGTTTATTTTTATGTACAGTGAGAGATAAGTATCTAGCTTCATTCTTCTACATGTTATATCCAGTTTTCCAAGCACCATTTGTTAAACATGCTGTCTTTTCTCCAATGTGTATTTTTGTGTTTGGGGCATTTTACAAAACATCTGGTGGATGTATCTGTGTGGGCTTATATCTGGATGTTCTATTCTGTTCCAATAGAATACATATCCACTTTTGTGCCAGTATCAGGTTGTTTTGTTACCATGTAACACAAGTTGAAATATAAGTTAAAATTTTAGCAATATTCTTTTTGCTCAGGATTTGTCACTCTAAGGTTTTTTGTCCTTACAAATTAATTTGAGGGTTTTTTTGTTGTTGTTTCTGTGAAGAATGACATAAAATTTGTGATGGGGATTTCATTGAATCTATATGCTGTTTTGGTAAGATAGCCATTTTCACAATGTCAGTTCTTCCAATAGGTATTCACGGGAAGTCTTTCCATCTTCTAGTGTTTTGTTCAATTTCTTTCTTGAGGTTTTTTTAATATTTTCATTGCAGAGGAGGTTTTGCTTCCTCAACATCATTTTTTTACAAGCTTCCAAGGGAATTTTAGGTGATTCTGAATAAGATTTTTCTCCCTGATTTCTTATATATTGTTTGTCATTGATATATAGAAAAACTACTGATTTTTTGTATGTTGATTATGTTTTCTGCATCTTTCCAAAGGTGTTTATCAATACTGTTTTTTTAATGGAGTTTCTATGGTCTCTTATGTGTAGAATTTTATAACATGTAAATGATAGCTTGATGGTTTCCTTTTCCTACTTTCACCTTTTTTTTTTTTTTCTGTTTCTCTTGTCTTATTGCTCTAACTAAAACTTCCAGACTATTGAATAAGGGTGGAAAAAGTAAACACTGTTGACCTGTTCCAAATTTGAGGGGAAATACTTAGAATTTATTCCCACTTAGTATATGCTATAGGTGGCAGGTTTATTGTACATACCATTTATTATGTTGAAACATGTTCCCTCTGTTCCATCTTCCTTCAGGAATTTTATAATAAAGGCACATTGGATTTTGTCAGAAAGCCCTCTCTTCATCTGTTGTAATGATCAAATGATTTCTGTCCTTGAGTCATTCTGAGTATTGTATGACATTTATTGATTTATGCATGTTGTATATGTGTATATGGAATAAAGCCCATCTGATCATAGGTAATGATATTTTTATATGCCCTTATATCCAGTTTACAACATTTATTGGGAATGTTCACATCTGTGTTCATTGGAGAAATTATTCTACAATTTTATTTTTTTGTATCTTTATCTGGTTTTGGTATCATAATACCAGAGTTTAATAGTATTCTGCCTTTTCCTATTTTATGGAACAGTTTTAGAAGTATTGGTGTTAGGTCTTCCTTAAAAGTCTGGTACAATTGAGTAATACATATTTCTGTATCTGGACATTTTTTAGTTAGAAATTAATTAATTAACTTTTTAATTTTGTTGCAGGTTATAGATTTATTTATTCATCTCATCTTTGTTTAATTTTGGTAGAAAACATACATGTAGAAACATCCTCATTAGAGTTTTGAATTTAGTATAAGAATTTAAGTTATGTGTTAATGATTTTCAAAATCTCATGTGTCATAATGTATTCCTTTTATTAATCTGGGTGTTTTTTATCTTTTGCTTAGTTTAACTATGGGTTTGTGAATCTTGTTTTTCTTTTCAAATAACCAACTCTTCTTTCATTGCTTTTTAAAACTTTAATTATATTAATTTTTTCACTGATCTTAATTATTTCTTTATGCCAACTAATTCTGAGCTTGGTACCATAAAATACAACATGACCATAGGATTAAAGGATAGAAAAAGTTATTCAAAGAAAGTATTACCAAGGAGAAAGCAGGTGTCACTATTGTAATATCTGACAAAGTAGACATCAGACCAAAAGTAGTAAGAAAATATGGCTTATTTGGTTGTGCAGAAACACTTTAGTTTCAAGTAGCCCCATTTGTTAATTATTGAGGTTTTTTTTTTTTCTGTGCTATTGAAGTCCTGTTCAGACAATGCTTGCCAATGTTTATATCTTGTAGCATGTTATATATTTTTCTCCATCATTTTCAGTGTTTAAAGTTTTAGATTAATGTCTTTGGTCCACTTTAACTTGGTATTTGTACAAGAAGAAATATATGAATCTAATTTTACTCTTTTACAAGTGGATATCCAGTTTTGCCAGTATCATTGTTGAATAAGATGTCTTTTTTTTTCCACTAAATATTTTTGGCTCATTTGTCAGAGCTTAGGTGGCCAAAGTGTGGATTTATTTCTGTTTTGGTGCCAGTACCACACTGTCTTTATCACTTTTGCCCTGTAGAATAAGTTGAGATCAGGTATGTGATACCTCCAGCTGTGGTCTTTCTCCTTAGAATTATTTTGACTGATCATGGAATTCTGTGCATCCATATGAATTCCTGGTTAATGTTTCCAGCTCAGTGAGGAGCATAACTGGCATTTTGATGTTGATTGCATTGAATCTCTACATGACTTTTGGCAAGGTAGCCATTTTCACAGTATCAATTCTGACAATCCAAGAGCATGAACTTTCCATCATCTAATGTCCTCTTTGATTACATTTTTCGTGTTGTGAAATTTTCATTATACTTGTCTTTCACATTTTAGGTTTATTCCTAGGTATTTAAATTTTTTAGCTGTTGTGTATATGAAAGGTACTGATTTTAGTATCCTGGTGAATTTACTAAAAGTATTTAACTTCAGGATGTTCCTTATAGATTCTATTGAGTCTTTTAGGTGTGGAATTATGTTATCTAAAACAGAAGTAGTTTGGGGGCTGGAGAGATGACTTAGCAGCTAAGGCACTTGCCTGGAAAGCCAAAGGACCCAGATCCTATTCCCCAGGACCCACATAAGCTAGATGCATAAAATGAATGGTGCATGTGTCTGGAGTTCATTTGCAGTGACTGGAGGTCCTGGCACACCCATTCTCTCTCGATCCTTCTCTCTCCCTGTCTGCCTTTGTCTCCCCAAAATAAATAAAAATAAAATATATTTTTTACAAAAGTAGTTTGCCTTTCTTTTCTATTTTCAGTGCTTTTGTGTCTCTTTATTGTCTTATTGCTCCTGTTAGCACTTTGAGTACAGTCCTGAATAGAAGGGGTAAGAGTAAGCATCCTTGTCTCACTCTGTTTTTGGAGAAAATTTTCTGTTTTTCTCCATTTAATATAATGTTCAGCATGGGTTTTTCATATATGGCCTTGATAATTAAGAGGTATATTCCATATGTCCCAACTTTATCCAGGACTTTCATCTTGAAGGCATATTAAACTTCATCAAATCCTTTGCTGTATCAATTGAGATGATCATGTGATGTCTGTCCTTACATTTATCTAAATCGTATATATTTTTATTGATTTGCATATGATGACCCAAACTTGCATCACCAATATGAAGCCTACTTGGTCATGGTGGCTAATTTTAATGTGTTTCAATTTACATGGCAAGAATCCTGTTGGGCATTTTTTTTTAAATACATTATTTATTTACTTATTTGAGACAGATAGAGAGAATGAGCATACCAGGGCCTCCTACCACCACAAATAAACTCCAAACACATGTGTCACCTTGTGCATCTGGATTAGTGGGTACTGGGGAACCAAGCTTAGGTCCTTAGGCAAATACCTTAGGTGCTAAGCCATCTCTTCAGCTCTTTTTGAGCATTGTTTGTATCTGTGTTCATCAAGAAAATTGGTCTGTAATTTTCTTTTTTGTTATGTCTTTAAGTGGTTTAAGGATCAAGGTAGTACTGGCTCTGTAGAATGAGTTTGGAAGTGTTCCTTCCAATTCTAAATTGTGGAACAACTTAAGAAGAATTGGTATTAAGTTGTGAGATAATTTGGCATGGAATTCATCTAGTCATTGGCTTTTCTTTGTTGGGAGAGTTTTCAATTGTGCCTTCAATATCATTGTTTGTAGTGGATCGGTTTAATTTATTGATGTCTTCGAGTTTTAATGTTAAGACATTATATGTTTTTAAGAACTTGTCCATTTTGTCTAGGTTTTCCAGCTTTTGGAGTGTAATTTTTCAAAGTATTCTCCAGTTTTGTTTTGTTTTGTTTCATTAGAGTCTCTTATAAGAACAGCTTTTTAAAAGTCTCTCATTTTATCAATTTGATTCCTGGTTGCCTTGGCACCACTACACATCAGTTTTCTAGGGGCATCCAGGCACCTTCAGAGCAGGGTCTTGAGTGGCCTGTCAGTGGGGTGGGAAGAAAGGCTCAGGAGACTTTGTCAGAGGACATCTCCTTTATTTGTTATGTCATGTTGTGCTGGGAAAGGTATGGGGTAATGGTCACAGGGGGATTGACTGTGTGAGGGCTATTGGCTAATACCTCATTAACATATAGGGACCTTCTGTAAAAAGGTCACATGGCCATAGGGAAACCAAAACCTAAGTCTTATCAGGAAGTCCAGGTATCCCAGGAGGGTGGGGGAGGGAGCAGCCTCACTCCTGCTGGTCTCCAAGGGAGATTATCTGGGTCTAGGCTTGCTGCAACCTCCTGTGGCCTGGGGCCTTTAGCCATGCCTGACAGCTCAGGCATGCTTAAACCTCCACAAACTTGAATCTTCTCTTTCCTTCCCTTTGTAAGTTTGGCTAAGGGTTTATCTATCTTGTTTACTTTCTCAAAGAACCAACTATTTGATTAATTCTGTGTTTTGTTATTTTAGTGTCTAATTCATTTCTGTCCTGGTTTTAGTTATTTCCTCACCTCTACTATGTTTGGAATTAACTTCTTGTTGTTTTGCAGAAGGCTTGAGGTGGTTGATTATGTTGTTTGAGAAGTTTCTAATTTCTTTATATGGCTACTTATAGCTATAAACTCTCCTTTCATGACTACCTTAGCTGTATCCCAGAGCTTGGTAGATGTTATTTATATTTTAATTTATTTCAAATATATTTAAATACCTATTTTATTTCTTCAATAATCCATTTATCACTTAAAGTGGTATTATTCAGTCACCAAAAACATTTGCAGTTTTCTTTTGGTGCTTGTTGCTGATGTGGAAATGAAAGAAGAGAAGTTTGAATGCATTTAACATACTACATATCTGTATAAAAAGGCTAACATCAGTAATTTAAAAAATATTTAAATACTTCTAAACTTCTGAGAATTGGAACCATAGTAAGGAATTTACAGAATTATTTGCCTCCCAATGCTTGTTTGAAAATGAGCCTCAACTTTCAGTTATTATGATATCCCAACATAGAGAATAGAATAAATATTTAAAATACTGGTATTTTAAAAAGGCATGAGGAGAATAGCTAATACAAACCTCAATTGTCTTTACGAATTTCTTTTACTTGAGTCATTTGTTCATTACAAACATTTCTTTTGCTGATGACTATGTGCACACAATACTAGACACCAAGGGTGGCATAATGAAATATATGTACATTTCTGTTCACCTGGAGTGTACTCTATGAGTAGTAAAGGTAAAAGAATATGTATGATATACAATGTTAGATAAAATATAGATAGCAAATAGGATTGTGGTGGTTTGTTTCAGGTGTCCCCCATAAACTTAGGCGTTCTGGATGCTAGGTTCCCCAGCTGATGAAAATTGGAAATTAAAGCCTCTTGGAGATGGTGTATTGTTGGGGGTAGGCTTATAGATATTATAGCCAGTTTCCCCATGCCAGTGTTTGGCACACTGTCCTGTTGCTATTGTCCACCTTATGTTGGCCAGGGGGTGATGTCCACCCTCTGCTCATGCCATTGTTTTTTCTGTCATCATGGAGCATCCCCTCAAGCCTGTAAGCCAAAATAAACCTATTTTTTTTCCCACAAGCTGCTCTTGGTTGGGTGACTTCTACCAGCAATGTGAACCTGACTGCAACATGATGTGTCTATAATTTTTACTAAATCTATACTTCATTACACTCTGGATAATACAGCAAGGCCTTCAAGAAGCCACTTTGCAAAGATCGGAGTACAGTGTTTCCAAGTTAATATCATATTGCCTAGAAAATAATTTATCGTATTTTTTCTTAATGAGAAAAGCCACATAGATGAAAGATGCATAAGAGAAAGGAAGGCATAGAGTTACTTGTTGACTAACATTTCAAATGTTCAAGATCTGTCTCACTAATTCAGTGAGATTACCTCTGTACCTAAAGGAGATAAATAAAAACAAGTCATAAAAATATTTCAAGGAAGAGTATTCTTGGCAGAAGAAACATAAGGAAAACTCTAGAAAAGACTAACACTTCTTGATTAAAATGGCATTTTCCCCCTCATGCTGCTTAATAAATAAATAAATACAGACAATAAAATCTGTAATGATATGTGACAGAATAGAGTTTTACATTTTCACAAAATAAGATTAGAAGCAATTTGCTTGATCTCCAAAGACTACATTTAAAGTAGCATAAATTTATTTTTTTACAGGATATATATTATGCTTTGAAAGTTTCCTCTGTCCCTTAAAACAAGAATATAAATCATTAAGTGATTGAATTTTCTTTCTTTTTGTATTATCCTGTTGTGTATGAATGTCTGTGCATGCATGTGGGCAGACACAGACATGTCATGGAGCATTGTGGAGGTCAGAGGACACCCCTGTCAGTTCTTACTTTCCACTTGTTTGAGGCAGGGTCTCTAGTTCACTGCCATGATAGCCAGGCTACCTGGCCCATGAGCTGCCAGGATTTTCCTGCCTCCACTTCCCATCTTCTTTAGTTGCACTGATATCAGAGAACCTACTTCTTCATCCAGATTGTGTGTGTGTTCTAAGAATCTGAACTGAAGTCCTCATACGTGAGCAAGATCTTTACTAACTAAGCCTTCTCCTAAGCCCCAGTGTTTATGTTTTCAATGTAAGACAGATGATACTGACATCATAGATGAACATTTTACTATCATTTTCATGTTTTGTTTATGTTATTTTATGTAGTTTCGATGTTTATGAAATTTAAGTTCTTTTTTTATAAGAAGAATGTGTCAAGATTGTCTTTCACATTATAACTGCATGATAGAAACAAAATAATACAAGATATTCTATGGGAGAGAAGGCAACTTGGAGGCTTTTGGATTGCCTGGTCCAAAAGAGCCCTCCAGTGGGCGATATCTGGGCTCCTAAGAGACAGCCACACTGACATGAGTGCAGAATGTCTCCACACTGAGTATTCTGTGTCAGATTTCCTACAGTACTGTAGTCCTCTTGAGGACAATCAAAACATTTTGGATTATGTGCAATTCGAATATTGAATATTTTATATACATTTCCTCTTGGATTTATTAAGTTTTATTTTTAAAATTCCCAATTACCCTTAATGGAATTGTTTGCCAGTTTGCTATCTCTATTCTCTTCATTCTAATTGTTTTAAATTTCTTTTTCCTTCCAACTGTGTATTTGTGAATAAGTTGAGAATGTTAGGAAATTCATTGTTATTTCCTATTTCTACTTTGTTTCTATAAAGATATATTGATCTTTAATTTTGCTTTTTTTAGGCTTAGAATGTCTCTCACTTTTGTGTCATTTTTTGTCTACTACTCATCATCGAATCATCTGTCTTTTGCTTGTTATATTTCTACTATCAATTATGAACTATGACCTCCTTTTTGGAGTTACTTCTGGTTGGAAGATACATTCTGTCTTTCAATGCTATGGTTATGGTAGTTACCCATGAATTTGTATGCTTTGATTCCATTCCTTTTCCTTGTATTTACTCACATGAGGACAACTTAATTTAGATTTTTTTTTTACTTATTTTTCCCCATCTGAGACCTCTTTATTGGGCCCTCTATAGTGGTGTTTTGAGCACTGAGCATTTTCTTCCCATCCATATCTGTCCCAAGCTTGAGAACCTGAGGGGTTGATGGGAGAGTCCAGCTAATGTAAACTGCGATTTTGGCGTTGTGATCTCACTTCTTGGATTTTGTCAAATGCTCAGTGTGAGTACTCAATCCTCATAGTAGGAGATTGGTCTATCAGGCTAATTTGTACATGATCTGTGTGTACTTTACTCTGAGTATTGGTCTTGGAATGCATTTCACATTTGTCCCCTGCTTCTGTTTCTACATTCTTTTATTCCGAAGTGACTATGTAGTCCACTTTTTATTGGCAGATCTGGAGATATTACTGAGAAATCCTATATGGTGTTGCCCACATGGCTTATTGGAAATAATCTTAAATTATTCTAGTTTTCCATTTACATATATACAAATAAGACTCAAAACTAAATCATAATAAACTTGGGTTGGAGAGATGTTTTGGTGATTAAGCCCTTGCCTGTGAAGTCTAAGGACCCAAGTTCGAGGCTTGAAGTTTTATTCCCCAGTATCTACATAAACCAGATACACAAGGTGGTGCATGCATCTGGATTTCGTTTGCAGTGGCTGGAGGCTGTGGTGTACCCATTCTCTCTCTCTTTCTCTCTCTACCTCTTTCTGTTTTTGTCTCTCTCAAATAAATAAATAAAAATTTAAAAATATATTAAACTAAACTTCAGAACCTATCTTGCATTTCCTATGTGAATTTCTAGTGTGTTTCCTAATTGACCAAGTTTTGTGTTTAGCATGTTTCTGAACATCAAAGAAAGTCAGAATCTACATTGTGAATGTAGCTCAGTGGTAGAAGAATAATCAAAAGGACTTTATCATAAATAATATTGAGATCATTTATTCTTGATCCACTCTGTCTAAATAAAATAAAATGTTCTTTCTCTATCTTTCAAAAAAAAAAGTTAGGGCTGGAGAGATGGTTTTCTGGTTAAGGTACTTGCCTGTGAAACCTAAGGACTCATGTTCAACTTTCAGATCTCACATAAGCCAGATGCACAAAGGTGAAGCAAGTCCAAGGTCACCCATGCCTACTAGGTGGCAGGAGCATCTGGAGTTCGATTTCAGTGGCTGGATCACTGGTGTGCCAATTCTCTCTCTAAAATAAAAAAATTAAAAATAAAATAAAATGATGGGTTGGAGAGATGTGTTAGCATTTAAGGCACTTGCTTACAAAACTTAAGGACCCATGTTTAACTCGCTGGATCCCAGGTAAGCCAGACTCACAAAGGTAGGGCAGGCACAAGGTCACATATGCCCACTAGGTGGCTAAAGCATCTGGAGTTTGGTTAGAGTGGCTGAGGCCCTGGCCTGCCATTTTTCTCTCCCTAAAAAATAAAATAAAATGATGTCACATGGAAAAATAGAATTTCTTTGAATAGAGGAAGTATATAAGAAATGTCCTTCATAACCTATTTCAGAGTTCTTTCTTTCCCGAATTTGTTTTGTTTTATCACTAAAGATTTATAAAATTTTCTTATGATCACACTTCCTACTTTTTCTTTTCCTTATTCATTTTATATACTATAATTTATGATACGAAATTTCTATGATATTGAAAAGCAAGTTCCTACTTAACATAAACTTGAAAATACGTAATTTGAGCTTAGAGAACTGATACTTCATAGTCAATGCATTGTGCAGTTTATTTATCTTACAGTCATGGGGTCTCCCAGAGATGGTCTTCATGAGTTGAGAGCACTGGTATTACACAGTCAATGTTTTGTGCAGTTCATTTATCTTCTAGATGTAGGAGTTCCCAGAGATGGTCTTCCTGAGGTTCAGAATGAGAACTTCTCATGCTTCAGACCTCATTTTGATGTTTAATAATATGGATATATTGACTTTATACATATTTATTATATCATATAAGAAGTCCTTATTAAATGTCTCCCATGTGGCATGAGCTCTCCCAACGACTGGAGACACTCTGATGAACAGGTTGAAATCATTTCCACCCATGATAGTTTTATTTGGATTAAGGCAGATGGATAGTAAACATGAAAAAGAGTAGTTATCTGACTAGATCTTAACATACATTTTCAAATGTAACCCCTTCAGCTCAACTGCTGCTGCTATGAGATTGACAGCATATGGTACAAGATAATTGTTGACTTGTTCCTGTCTTGTGTGCTCTGGGTCACAGGCCCCTTTATACTCCAATAAGTCCTGAAGGCTATGCAGAAAAATAGATGAAGAGGGCGAAATGAATAGGTGAAGCTCTGAAGATTGTCCCATTTTTACTCCTATTAAAGAGGACTGGCTGGGCTATTTCAAGGTTGACCTCTATAGTAGATTTTCCTCTGGCTTTTAAAACGGCTTTTGTTCCCACTGCTGCTTCAGAACACTTCTTTATAAGATTCTGCCTGAGATTTTTTTTTTCTCTTAATGTGTAAGCATGTGCTGTGCTATAGGCCTATGAATAAAGCATAATAGGGCTGCTGTGACCTTGTTTCCTAATGGAGGTACACCTACAGGCATGACCATGAAGCTTCCTGGTGACTTGACATTGGCTATCTTTACATGGCAAGAATGCAGTACCACATAACATTATGCTAAATTTGGTGTGGACATAGTATACCTTGTCCATTTCTTCAGACTACATGTTCTGTCAATCACTAAATGACTATGTTCTGCTAACAATTTTCCCAAGTGTAAGAAATTGAAAATGAAGCAATTTAAATTTCAAAGACTTATTGGGTGACAGAGAGATAATAGGGCATTTTGTTTTAAAAGAGATAATCCTTATAAAGGACAGAAAGTCAGGATGTTATTCCTTGAGTCAGCATTCAAAATTATAACTGTGTTTAACAACTAGTATAAATTTTTAACTTAAATTTAATGGGTATTGACATGTTCCATGACAATGATACCAGTAAGAAAATATATTGCATTAAAAACTAAAACACACATACACACACACACACACACAAAAAAAAAAAAAAACCCAAAAGGAGTATAAGAGTGTGCATCCAATGCACAATGCCTTGTTAAGGGCACCGAATCATCAGCTTCTGCTGTTCAAGTTGTCATCCCCTTGGATGGCATTGGCCATATAAAAGGACACTGTCATAATCTCAGTCATCTTTGGGTCTGTGATTGATCAATTTTTGACAACAAAGAAATGCTAACCGAGCTTCATGGTGAAGCATTCACAAGAAAAATCCCTTTCATAATATTTCACCCAACTGTGATACACCATCATCACCACACATGATAACAGCATGATTATAGTTTCTCTTGTTCACATTACTGGAAGTTATGGGGGTGTGCGAAAATCAATGGTGATCAGGATCCTGGAAAATTACATACTTGAAGAATTAATGAACTATAATTCTGCATTACATTCTTAATCACACCATGCTTCCTTTACATTAATAGAACAAATTGGATTTCCATAGACAGGGTACTGTTAAGCAATGCAACCACACTTTTTGCTCAGATTTAAAAAAAAATGTTACCTGCTTTTCATATTGGACTTGTTTTATCATGAAACATGTCAGTAGGAAACTTATACACAATTTATCTGCTGTGTTAACTTGATGAAATTCCTTCAAGTCAGGCTTAAAGTCCCTGGCTGGAAATGGTAACTCATTTCCTAGTCCTTCTTTTTAAGGAGAAAATGTTCTTGAAATAGATATTGCTCTCAGAGTAATAGTCAAGCCTTCTGAATTAATAAAATTAAATTGATATCTTCTCATAAAAATTTTCACAGATGAAAACTTAATTAAGATTGAGAATACTTATAATATTTTCTTTTTCTTTTTCAATTGTCCCTACTTTTTACTGGGACCCAAGGACCAAAATACCTTTGTAAATAGAGTTCATGGTTTATTCTGTTTTACATTTGTTTTTACATTAGATATATTTAGAAAAGCTGGGCATGGTGGTGCACACCTTTAATCCCAGCACTCAGGAGGCAGAGGTATGAAGATCACCATGTGTTTGAGGCCATGCTGAGACTACAGAGTGAATTCCAGGACATTCTGGGCTAGAGTGAGACCCTACTGTGAAAAGCCAAAAAAAAAAACAAAAAAAAACCCAATAATAATAATAATAATAATAAATAAATAAAAATTTAGAAAAGTCTAAAACACAGACATTTGGAAATTAAATTAACAATTTGCAGTGATTACTTTAGTGAAAGAAAGTAGCTCTCACACTAGGCAAGTTTTAGTTACTCCTTTCTCCTCAACAGGCTAGCACTGTTACAGCATACTGTGTGGGAATGCATAGCACATACGTGCATATGTATGAGTATGTAATATGTGTGTATGTATAAACACATACATTACACTTCAGGAACACAGATGAGCATGACGTAGTATAACTTTGTTAAAGAGAATTTTATCAGGCATTATATGTCAGAAAAAAATTCATCTATTTTTCATGTTATTTTACACACCTACAAATTATAGGTTTTAAGAATCAGTTCATATTACTTTCCTTTCTAAATTATTACATATTATAATGATAAGATTATCAATGACATGAAATCATAGGTTGTAATGACTTCTTAAAGATCCATCAGATTATTGATGCTCCTATGCCCTTGCATGATATTTCCTTGATATTAAATCTCAGCAAAATTGAGTCTGAATTGAGCTAATGCAATTTCAAATATGAGCAAAACATTACTACATAAAAACCCACACAGTTTGTAAGCCATCACTTGGAGGTAAAATACATAAGGTTAGATTTTCAGTAGGTGATTTTATACTCTCTCTCTCTCTCTCTCTCTCTCTCTCATGAAATTATGATAAGCTACTAGGTTCAAGCTTCTCCCTGTCTGTATCACTGAATTACATCTCACCACTGGCCGCTTCACATGTTCCTTCTCTTACAATCTGATATCATATCCTTTTCTTTGAAAACCCTTTTTTTAATGACTAAAACATATAATAATTCCAGATTTGTCAATCAGGGCAGTCATACTAATATATATTTTTTTCCTTTTTATTACTATAATTACCTAGTCTTCAAATTTTAACCAAATTAAAATGGGTGTCTAGGAGACATACATATGCATGACTATGTAATTAGTGTGATTTTATGGGTCTCATTCATGTATGCTGTTTGTATTTGCCAGGGTTGCCCTTTCAACTTTAAGATCTTTAAATGTGTATACTGTCTTAGGAAAGGTTTCTCATTGGTAAAAATAAATGATTGTACACACAAAATTGCTGTGGGGTCACTTCCAGGGTTTGAGAAAATGTGTGAGACTTTCCCAGACCAATTTAGACTTAGAAACCAATGAATGATATTTTTGTACCCAAGTGATACAAAGGAAAAGTCAGCTTCTGCATTTTAGTTTAATGCAGGAAATCAAGAAAAAGGAAAACTTAGCAATATATGCAATAATAATAATGTCATGTAATAACTTTTATCCTTCTATTTTTAGGCTATGTTCAAGTGTATACCTCCTCATTTGCTTGTTCTCTTCTTTTCATCTTTTATTCATTATGATTTCTCCTCTTCATTACTTTCTACCTAAAAGAATTCTAAATTGATGGTTATATCCACTCTTATTTCAAGAAAAATAGTTTGGTCATGATTTTTAGAAAAAAATCTGGAAATAATGCAATGAAATTTGGTGATTTTTAATAGAGCTCCATTAGTATTTTGGTTCTTTGGCTAATGTATATAAAAACAAGACAGAAAAATATCAGCATTCCTTTAAAATATAAATAGTACTGGAAAATGAAGGTTCGATTAAATCTTCAAACTAAAAACAAATATATGGACTTATCCTCACTCAGGGAAATGAATTTTTACATATTATGAGGGTGTGAAACTCCACATCAGATGAAAATGCATGCAATTCAGTAAGCATAGAATTTCACATTTTTAACACTACAAAATAAGGGCCTGGGAAGATTGCTCAGTGGCTAAAGGTTCTTGCTTGCAAAGCCTGTCAACACTGGCTCAACTTCCAAGCTAGTGCAGTCCCCTAAACTTGTTTTTTTCTTTTTCTTTTTTTTTAAACTTAAACTCTTTCACACAACTTAAACTTCATCAATAACACTCTAAGGGCCATATTCCATCAATTCTCAGAAGCACATATTTGTTGTCTTAGAATCTCTGATGTCTCCTTTTTATTGTGCAGCATTATTCTAAGTTATATGAAAAATTATGTGAAATTTAAAAATAAATAACAAGATTGGATGAAATATTATAGTAGACTTGGGCATTCAATTTGATACTAATTTTCTTGAAGTCCAAACAAAAAGGGAGAGAATAAGTTTCACAGGCAGGAGCCAGAGCATCCTGAGAGTAATCCTTGGCTCTTTAGGTTATGCTTTTACTGTGTTTTTTTACTGTGATGCTTTCTTTGTACTGTGCTTCCTGCTTTTACTGTGTAGGCAGATCACCTGAGAAGGATTTGAAAATGTAAGCAATGAGGCTCTATGAATTTATGGTCTAAGACAGAAATGGGAAAACAAATTTATATCAAGCATCCATAGGATTCCAATTCAGATGTTTACACTTTGATACTACTGGCTTCAGAAATGCAACTCAGAAATGGATCTTCAGAATGGGTATGAGTTGATGTAGATGATGGCACCAGTAATACTCTCACTCCACAGCGGACATCCAGGTGTTATTTACAGGCTGTGTTTGTGAAACATGTGATAAAAGAATAAGTAGCGAAATAATTTGAAACACATTGTCAACAGGAGCTTAACAAAGCAAACTAGCACAGCCCAAAGTATCATGTGTTTTGGAAATAATGTATTACTAACAAGCTTTATATCTTTTATGTAGACCTCACTGATAGTCTTTCATATGGAAATAGGTAACTTGCTTATGTGTTTTATTAAATTGTCGGTCTAAGCGGACACAGATTGTGTTTTAATGCTCTCGGGCCCTAGTCCAGTGCCTAGTATGGCATATATATCCTCATGGCTTCATAATAAAATGCTATACTTTCTTAAGGGTTTTGTGTAAATTCCAAGTCCTAAAACAGTCAGCCTTGAAAACAGTCAAAATATTTATACAATTTAGCTTTTCTTTTGCTAATGGCAATTGCAAATCATATTCATTATGTTCTATTCGATCTGTTGTTTTCCTCAACAAAAACCTCATGTACCTAGTTTTTTTCTATCCTGTTACAACAGAAAACTATATATTTTGCTTTCTAGTATTACTTTTTCTGCAAATGTAACTCACTCAAATGTATTAACATTTCCCTGCTGACTTGAATTTATTTTTAGCTCACCAATAGTTTCTTTTCATTACGAAATTGGCTATATGAATTTGAAAAGGGAAGTGTTTCAATACATGATATCATGAGTACCTTACTTAAATCAAAGCAATGTGATGTTATTTCAATTATTTCAAATATTGTGGCAGTTTCAAAAAGATGGCCACCAATATATTCAGTGTTTTATTACTTTGTAGTTTACATCTGCAGCACCTGGCTGGAGGTGGTGTCACTGGGTTGATCTTAAGGTGTGGTGGTGGTGGGTTTAAGATTTCAATCTAAAGATATGCACGGTGTGCTAGCTGTTGTTCCTGAAGTGTGCTGTGCTGTGTGGCTTTTGGCTTTTAGGCTTGTGCTTCTCTCTCTTTGTTTGATCCTGTGAAAACAGGCCAGCTTCTTCTACCATTATGGAACTTCCCCTGGATCTGTAAGCTTCAATAAACCCCTTTCTCCATAACTGTGCCTGGTCTGGAAGTTCATCTCACTGAACCTGAAGCTGTCTGCTACAGAAGTTGGTACCGAAGAGTGGGCTGAGAGGAACCTGACCATGTGGATGTTAGTCTTTTGGAACTTTTGTTTTAGAGGAATTAGCATGGAACTGGTGAATGCAACTGAAGATGCTTTCTGGAGTGGTAAGCCAAGTTGTATGGACTATTCTGATGAGAGTTTGAGAATGCTAAGTGCAGCCAATATTGAGCTTCAAGGTTTGGCTTATGAGCTTTCTAAGGGGAACGAAAGACAACAGGGGATTTTGTTGGAGCTGGGCTACTGGCATAAGGGCTGGCTGTGTTTTGCTGCCTAGGCCCAGAGAGATTGATCAAGGTTAAATTTGTTATGGACTGATGTGCTTGGCTAAAGATATTGGACTGAGAGATTTTAGATTTTAAGTTGGAAAACCTCAAGCAAGTTAAAATTACAGACACTGAGACTGGTTTTAGTTTACTAAACCTGCTATTGTCAAACACATTAGCAATCTTAAGGAAGATGTCCCAACTGCTTTACATTATTAAAACAATAAAAAGGATGCCTGAGGAAAGACTATGATAGAAATGCAAACTTTTCTGGAAAGAGTTGACTGGAGAAGGAACTTGCTTTTCAAATTTTATTTCATCCCTGAATTAAGAATATGGCTGTGTCCTGCACACCTGGTCTGGTATTGGTTTCAGAAGCAGGAAAAATGTGAGGAGTGGTCGTGAATTGCACATGGTTCCAGGAGCCACTGCTGAGATGTGGCATAAGGCAGGGCCCAATGCCCTGATAGGCAGAAAGAGACTTTGGAAGATGGACACTGGTTTGTATGAAGACCTGAAGATGTTTTGGATATACCAGGACTATGCAAGGGCTACCATAGAATGCACTGTTGGCCTAGGATAGAACTGTTCCCTGGCTACTGTGCCCAGCTAGAGGAGTGGAATTAGAAAATCTGGAGACTGTCAGTCTCTGGTTGTATTGGACTTGAACTGAAGAAGTTTGATGTTTATTTGATGTTGGTTGAGTTTGCATTGTTTTAGTCTCTCTGCTAAGCCTTATACCACTTGAAAATGTTTACTCTGTGCCTTTATATGTTGGAAGTATTCAACTTGCTTGATTTTACAGAATTTACCATCTTAAATTGGTCAAGACTGTGGGGACCTTTGAAACTGAGCTAAGTACAATTTACAATGTGTGATGGCTATGAATTTATTGGGGACCAGGGGCAGAATGTGGTAGTTTGAATAGATGGCCCCCAATATATTCAGTGTTTTATTACTTTGTAGTTTGCATCTGCAGCCACCTGGCTAGAGGAAGTTTGGTAAAATAAGATTTCTGATAATCAAGGACAGGAGCTTTCAAGAAGTATTAAGTCTAGCAATGTAGGGACCAGGAGCAAAGTGGAAACTTTTTATAGTATCTCTACATAAACCTTTCTTCCTCATCTATTTATTTAGCAAGTCTAAATAAGAAAAGGACATATCTACTAGAAGGCATCAATGGCATGGAAGTCCTATTTTCAATGGGAATTAATATTTATAATGATAGCCTTGGGCTGGAGAGATGGCTTAGTGGCTAAAGTGCTTGCCTGTGAAAACAAAAGACCCAGGTTTGATTCACTAATACTCAAATAAGCCAGATGCGCAAGGGGTTGCATGTGTCTGGAGTTTGTTTGCAGAGGCTAGAGGCCTTGGCATGCCCACTCTCTCTCTCTCTCTGTCTCTCTTTTCTTTCTCTCTCTCTCTCTGCTTGCACATAAATAAAATAAAATAAAATTAGAAAAAAGATCCTCTATAATGACAGCCTTGGAGCACTGTGAGATTCTCCCAAGGCAGTAAGGGAGACTGAGTTATGTTCACCATAGAATTCAAAATAGCAGATGCAGTATAAGGAAAAAATTCCACCTATAATTTACTCCTTTTTTGAAGCTCCTATTTTTACTTTCTATCTTTGTCATGAGAGAATGAAAGAATTTATTTCATTTATCTTGTAGCTAGAAAAAGTGAATGTGGGGCTGGAGAGATGGCTTAGTGGTTAAGCGCTTGCCTGTGAAGCCTAAGGACTCCGGTTTGAGGCTCGGTTCCCCAGGTCCCATGTTAGCCAGATGCACAAGGGGGCGCATGCGTCTAGAGTTCATTTGCAGAGGCTGGAAGCTCTGGCGTGCCCATTCTCTCTCTGTCTATCTGTCTTTCTCTCTGTGACTGTCGCTCTCAAATTAAAAATAAATAAAAAATTTTTTAAAAAGTGAATGTGATTAGAGCTCAATCATCTATCCACTTAATCTTTGATATCAACAGTCTTTTCCTTCTTAATAGTTTTTCCTTAGCATATAAATATTCTCATTTAAAAGTCATGGAGTTTTAACTTTGTATTTTGCTCAAAAGATCAGCATGCTTTTCTCCTCTAGTTAATAATCAAACTTTTTGGAATGAAGTTTATAGTGTTGTAGCTGTATTTGCATTTTTTATTATTTTATTTTATTTATTTTTAATTTTTTATTAATTGGTTTTGTATTCAGCAAATACAGTCACTTTGGTACCATTATTAGGCTCATCCATGACCTATCCCCTCTCCTTGGCCCCTCCTTGTGGAGGTCATGCATTGTGGAGTTAGCCCACAGTTATGGATAGGATAAATGTCTCTGCATATCATGACCCAACAGGTGGCTCTGACATTCTTTCCGCACCCTCTTCCACAAAATTTCCCTCAGCCATGTTGGGTTCTTTTTTTGGTCTGCTTCAGTGATGAGGTGTTGGGGACCTCTGGGTCGCTGGATATCTGATTTGGTAGAAGTTGATTATTCTCTGTGTTGATCTCTTTCACTCTTGTTCTGGTACCTGGTTCACCAAGAAAACAGCACCCTTGCTTGTTCTACCAATTATTCTTAGTTTCAGCTGGGGACCTTTTGAGGTATGGTGGGGTGATTCTCTCCTTAGGATCTGAGTCTATCTGAAAAAAAGAAGCAGATTCTCCAATGGAGAGTAAAGTTAGCACCAGACAAATGGGATGACCGTTATTATTTTTTTTTTTTACAGAGAATTTAATAGGTGTAGGACTTCTTGTAGCCCACGATTGATGCTAGCTTGTTAATGGAGAGTGGGCTTATGTTTGGATAGAGTTCTGACTTGTTTCCCAGCTCCAACTATGGGTCCTGTACCACTGAGGGCATCAGTTAGCTGAATCAAGAGCAGTTGGTTCCCCACCATGGCTGTGTGCCACTATTGCACTTGTGTGGGCATCACAACAGGTTAATTGCTGCTAACTAGGTTATACCATGAGTTGCTTGGACAGATATTGGTCATTTTCCCCCAGTCGCCTATGTAGCACCTTCTGGCACTAGACGCGCAACTCTTCCAGCTTCCAGCCGTGTCACTCAATATTACGTGTCTACCGCATATGGTGTCTTCAGCATAGGGTCTTACCACTAAGTTTTTGAAGCAAAGCACCTGACCAAAAGCAGCTGATACGAGGAAAGTTTTGTTCATTTTTTTTCCCCACTTATGGTTTCATGATAGTAGAGGACAACATGACACGAATAGAGGCTGGAGATCCCCTCTTGCCAATAGTAGGTAAACAACAGTAGCAGGAGAGTAAGCCAAACTTTATCAACTGGCTAAATCACCCCTAATCTCATCCCTGAAAACCACCTCCTCTCAAAAGACTACATATCCCTTGGGCTGGAGAGATGGCTTAGCGGTTAAGCGCTTGCCTGTGAAGCCTAAGGACCCCGGTTCGAGGCTCGGTTCCCCAGGTCCCACGTTAGCCAGATGCACAAGGGGGCGCACGCATCTGGAGTTCGTTTGCAGAGGCTGGAAGCCCTGGCGCGCCCATTCTCTCTCTCTCCCTCTATCTGTCTTTCTCTCTGTGTCTGTCTCTCTCAAATAAAAAATAAATAAAAAAAAATTTAAAAAAAAAAGAAAAAGACTACATATCCCAAATTGTCATCAGCTGGGAACCAAGTATTCAGAGTACATCAGTTCATGGAGGACATCTGATTCAAACCACCACACTTGCTGTTACTTTTTTCTTGGCCTTTAATTTACTTTTCAACTTTTCTTGATCCCATATGAATGACTATATCCATCCTTTTCTCTGTTTGTATTCAGTAAGATGAGGTTGGCACTGTTTATTATTTTTGCTTTGTTGAAGTCCTGTCTTTCTTTTACTGATGAATATTCTGGCCTGTTTTCTCACTTCCTTTAATTCCTTTTTCTCAATCTATTTACTTTTCTTTAATAAGTCTATGCTCTTATCCATTTCCATGGTTTCATTTTTATCACTATACATCAAACCAGCCAGTTCTAAACTTGGTTTCTAATATTTCTAACCTAAATTTTAAGGTCCACTTAGAGATATTTGCCTGTGTGTGTTTTAAGCACTGGACACTCAGCATGGTCCAAAGCTGTCTTCAGTGTAAGTTCCCTCTTATCCTCAAGATGCAGTTAGTCACCAAGTCTTTTAGGCTCCATCTCCTCAATATCTCTGTCTCTGGTCTCTATTGTTTTCCTCAATGGTCTTCCTTCCTTGAATTTAGCTGTCTTCCTACTGTCCTTTCTAATAATCCGCCTCCCAACCATGTTATTGCTTTGTCCATATAATTGTTTGATAGATAGCTTCCCAAAGGGTAGCACCAAATAAAACAATGCTTTGTGCTTCTGTTTCATAGTATTGTTTTATGTACTATCTGTGCTCCCTTGCCAAGTACCAGATCAGAGTATCATAAATAATCTGTAATCCAAAAGTGAACAGACAAAAGGTGAAGGCAAGAATGAGCTTCTCAAAGTAGTGGTTAAGAGTTCCTATGCAATGCTGGGACCAAGATATATATTTTTTTGGAAAATATATAGATATTTGTGGCAGCTCAAATTCTGAATTTTACAGCCATGAACAGGTTGACAGAGCTGCAAGAGACAGTTATGGATTCATCCTCACATTGGTTTCAGAATAATAGATGCATTTCAGTTCTGGCAAACAAGGCCTTACAACATCTGTCCCCAACACATGTTCAGCCTTGCCTTTAGCTACCTCTCTTCATGCAGGTATGTACTTATGTTTAACTATGCTTTCCATCACTATGGCAAAGTACCAAAAGATAAATAACTCATGAGGAGAAACTATTTATTTGGTTCATGCTTTCAGAGATGCAGTGCATGCTTTTATGGCTCTGTTGTCTTAGTCCTGTGATGGGATAGTATATCATTGCAGGGTTGCATGGCAGAAAAGCCCTGTTTACCATATGATGAGGCAAAGCACTCCAATATTCTATCCAATGGCATATCCCCAATTATTTAACTTCCACTTGAGCCTCCTTTTTGTAGGTCCACCAAACAGTTTCCATCTATCAGAAACACAAACATGGAACAAGTCTAACACACAGATCTTTAGAGTGGAGGGTATTTTATGTCTGAGCTATAGCAACTACTACATTGAATCACTTATCTTCCGTCATTGCCCATGCAGACACTGTCCCAACTTAAATAGACTCTATAGTTTGACCTTTCATGTTAGAATCCACTGGTCCTATGTGGCCTTCCTGATAGCCATATCTCTGTTAGATTTATTATAACCTTTGCAACTTTACATCTATTGATGTGTTAATGTATGAAACCCCATGAATTAGCTTTGAAGAGCTTGACCTCATCCAAGTTAATGCCTTTATCAGAGACCTTCACATGCATGGAAATGACCCCAGGCTAAGGTAAAGGTATTGATCTCTGTTTCTTTGGGTAGAGGGATTCCTCCAAGTTGGTTCCCACTTCTGCTTCTTCTGCTTCAGTCATCTTACATTTGGAGTCTTGTTCTATTCCTACCCATTTTGGGATGATGACATACTAAGGCTTTCTGCTGAGCACAGAATGCAGTGTGTGTCTCATCCATGTTCTGCTTGCAGATCTTGATCTACATAGTTTCCTCTACCCCTGAGGGTCTTTAGACACAGGATTTCAGGCCAACTCCTTGGGCAAGCTCTTGCTTTTGTTCAGTAGGAAGTTCATAGAATCTAGGATCATCCCTAAATTAAATTAAGAAACCCTGAAGTAAACTACTGAGACCTTACCCCATTTGGTTCCTGCCAGCTATGCTGGAGTAGGATGATTGAATCTGAGACTGTACCACTGTCCTTTGGTAATTTATCAACAGAGAAATTGGAGCTTTCTAAACACTCTGTTCCACAAAGTGGACCTGAAGGTAATAGGCACCTTGTGTGCTTGCATGTATCTACCCAAAGCCTGAGTGCCTCAGCAGGCTAAACCCCAGGCGTCCAGGGTCTTTTGTCTAACATCCTTTATTTAATCAGTTCCTCACTAATAAAGTAAGAGAAGCATAGTAATTATTGTGCTATCCATTCCCAGGCAGATCTGCCACCAAATTGGTCTACTGCTTGGAGGCCCTTCCCCCCCCCCCCAACACACACACACAGAGAAACTCAGTCCTGTTGAAGCACAAGCCTAAGCAGCTTTCTGACTGGGAGTTGGAGCTCTCATTCCTTTCTGATTGGAGGACTGAGATTGCATTCCTTGGCATTTTATCACACTGGCCTCTGAAACTTTTAATGCAGCGAGCCCAAGACTTAGCACATCTTCAAAGATTATTGTGATTCAAGCCTAGAACTCTGGTGTACTCTTCTCTTATGGGGACTGGGCCATAGCTTGTGTGTGTAGCACCACAGATGACAGTGATTGGGAACATGACTAATGAGCTTTAGGAAAGTCCACTAAGTTCTTTTTTCCTTTGCTCTTTTTTTTTTTTTTTTTTTTCTCTTGTCAGTATTGTAAAGAAATGTTCCCCATTCTAGAAACATGAGGTCACAGGAAGAGTTGGTCAGACAAGACACACACTAGTAGTTCTAAAGCAAGTCAGCTATGCTGGGGCATACACTGAGCAGTAAATGTGATAGGCCCTCAGAAAGTCAACAGTACAACTTCCCAGGCCTCACAAAACTTTAACTCAGTCCACAGCTGTGCGGCCTGCTGCATACCAGTCCCAACCACTTTTGACTAGACTGCCATGAACTTCATGCAGTTAATTAATTTCACTTTTAGACCCTTATGGGAAGAACTGCTCCCAAACTGAGATGCTAAGTTCAGTTAACATTTAAAATTGTAACTCTCCTTCCTCCCTCACATGGTTTCCCTGTTCTAAAGAGTAGGCTACCCACCCTGTCCTCCTGGAACTGTGTTCTTACAAAATTTATTTTTCTTAATGTGTTATGTAAGTTATATCCTATTCAAGTACTTGAATTTCCAGCCTCACAGTATCTGGCTTTACACCAACATTCCCTCCTCTGGTCCCCTCTGTTACTGTAATCAAAGGCTAATTTTCACTCTTTTTTGAAAGGTTATTTGCTAGATAGAGTGCTTGGAAATCAGTAAAGTAATTAGAAAACATGTATTGAATTAAATATGTACATCAAACTCAGAAGACATATTACTTTTTATTGAATATTAAACTAAATTAACATAATTAACTATACATAGGACATCATATTTGATAATTTTCAATATATGCTATGCATCTATGAAACCACAACTTAAAAAAAAATCTAACAACCCAATCAAAAATGGACCATGGAACTAGAGAGTTACCAAAAAAGATACACAAGAGGCCAATAACTTTCAATAAAATATTAACTATCTTTACCCATCAGGGAGATCCAAATTTAAACTCTTCTGAGATTCCATATTTCCCTGGTCAGAATGGTCATCATCAAAAAATCAAATGACAGCAAATGCTTGTTAGGATTTATATAGAAAGGACCACTTATTCACTGTCAGTAGGAATATGAATTTGTGCAGCCGTTATGGAAATCAGTATGGAGGTTTCTCCAAAAGCTAAAAGTAGATTTTCCATGTGACCCATCAGTATTACTCTTGGACATATGCCCTAAGGGCTCTATCCTCTACTTCAGAGATAGCTGCTCAGCCATATTTATTGCTGCTCTATTTTCAATACCTACCCAATGGAATCATGCCATTAATTGATAAAGGAATAATGAAAATACGGTACTTATACACAATGGTGACTTATTCAGCAATAAAGAAAAATGAAATTGTAAAATTTGCAAAATAAAAAGGGTGGATTTGGAAAATATTCAAGTGAGGTAACTCAGGCTCAGAAAGATAGATGATGCCTGTTCTCTCTTATACATGAATCCTGGCTTTGGATTTTCCAGATAAGAATATAAGTTGGGCTGGAGAGATGGCTTAGCGGTTAAGTGCTTGCCTGTGAAGCCAAAGGACCCCGGTTCGAGGCTCGGTTCCCCAGGACCCACTTTAGCCAGATGCACAAGGGGGCGCACGCATCTGGAGTTTGTTTGCAGGGCTGAAGCCCTGGCGTGCCATTCTCTCTCTCTTTCTCTCTCTATCTGCCTCTTTCTCACTCTGTCACTCTAAAATAAATAAAAAGTAACAAAAATTTGTTTTAAAAAAAGAATGTAAGTTGAAGCAAGAGTCAGTAGAAGACAGGAAGCTAGAAAGAGGCCAGGATGGAGGAGGAGTCGGGGAAGGCAAAAGGAGGGCATAGTGTTTGTAAAAGTAAAGACACAGAATAAAGAGGTTGTAAAGGTCCAGATTAAATCAGGAGAGGAGGGCTGGAGAGATGGCTTAATGGTTAAGCACTTGCCTGTGAAGCCTAAGGACCCCAGTTCGAGGCTCGGTTCCCCAGGTCCCACGTTAGCCAGATGCACAAGGGGGAGCAAGCGTCTGGAGTTCGTTTGCAGAGGCTGGAGGCCCTGGTGCACCCATTCTCTCTCTCTCCCTCTACCTGTCTTTCTCTCTCTGTGTCTGTCACTCTCAAATAAATAAATAAATAAATAAATAAATAAATAAATAAATCAGGAGAGGAGGGAAGAGGAGAATGAGTTTGGGGAGGGTTCTACAAAATTATTGAAATTATTAACAAGCCATATAGAAACCTACTTCTTAGTCAGACAATCAAAATGTTTTTACTGTACCTTCTAAGTCTTCACTCCAACTCTTTCTCCCTATCCCCCAGGCAGCCATTCATTTGATTTTTAACAGTGTTACCCTGTATCTTCTAGGAAAGTGTTTAAAGATACAGACAAACATTCAAGTGGTATATAGTGTATCATCTTCCTGTTTTACATTTAATTAATTCCTACCATGTCTCCATTACTAGTTGAGAGACATCCAACCTTTTATAAAAGATGCATAGGCAGGATGTGCACATGCCATGGCTTCTACCTGTGAACCAGATGGCATCCATTTATAAATTTGCAAATGTGAAATTCTTCTAAAATGTCTATAATAGGAATGAATATTGAAATAGGTTGCATCTGACTGAATCAAATGTGATTGTAACTTGCATGTATAAATTAACTAAGAAGCTCAGATATTAGATTCCAGAAGAAAACAGGTGTGTGTGTGTGTGTCTGTGTGTGTGTGTGTGTGTGTGTGTGTGTGTGTGCACATACACATGTGTATGTGTAGAATAAAGCATGTATATAAATAAGCCTCTCTTCAGTTTGGAATGCTTAAGGTTTCTATTCTCACTTGGTTTACCTCATTGTCTTCTGAGGTCTCACTTTATAATATTTTCGAAAATATGCCACTTAGCATTCTCAGCTCACTATATACTAGGGAACTTTTATCCATTGCTTCTTACAATGTTAAATAAGTAGGTGTTTTATTTATTTGAATTTTTATTTTATTTTGACAAGGAAATGAACCTTAAATATTTACTGAGGTGAAAATTCTTAGGTATATTTAATAGATGTTCTTGGCTGTGGATATGAAGTCAAATGGCAGTCTAAAACCCAGCCACGCAGCAGAGGTATTCTCTGTTCTCAGAAATCTGCTTTCTTGAGGGTCAAAGGTTATATTAAGCCATGAATCAACCTGGGATATAGAGGTGGAGAAACTCATTTATTGGAAATGTTCACCTTTAACCAATTCTCTCTGGCCCAATTGAAATGGGAGATAAGTAGAGTAGATAATAGAAACTGATCAAATAAAATCTCAGTGATGAGAATCACACATTATAGGTCATATTTTATGACACAGTAGGGATTCATGGCCTGTGGCAAAATAAAACCTGAAAGTCACAGCAATAACTATAAGACACTGAGAAAAAAGGAGATCAAAGGCACTGTTATCAATGTGAAGATGGCTTCTTCAAACTATGAACACAAGAACTTCTCTTTTTGTTCATGTTTTATGTTTTCATATAAGTCTTAACATAATTTAGTAATGGCTTTCTTTGTAGAAAATTGCATCTAATATAAAAAGGTCTGGTACTATTGGCAAAATATATATTTTCACATAAAACCAGGAAAAAGCAACAATGACATGTAAAATTTTGGAATAATTACCTTCATTGTAAGGAAACTGTAATTAAAGTTTTTTTTTTATAAAATTCAGGCAGTAACAATTAACCTAAGTGGGGAAGATGCTTAGACCAATCAATCAGAAAAAAAAATAGCTTAAAGAGCTTAAGTGCAGGATTTTTAGCACTTTTAAGGATTAGGAAATTATTGCTAGGCAAAGATTATAGAAATTTATGTTTATCATTTTTCTAAGTCATATAGATTCTTAGGGTACAACTCATCTGTTTCATCATATTAAAGAACAAAGAGGTTGGAACAAGCAATCTATAGTTACAAACTAAGTGCTTGGTTTTTCATTTGATTCGTTGTGGTGCAGTCCATCAATCCTATGGTCTTTACAACTTCAAAGCAAGAACTCTACCACCGAACTATACTCCCAGCTTTTGTTTTTGTTGTTGTTGTTTGTTTGTTTTTGAAACAAGTTCTCCCTATGTATCTATATAGCTCAGACTGGCTGTGAACTTGGAACTTAGTTCAGACAGGCCTCACACTCATAATCTCTCTGCTGTATTATACCAGCTGCTGAGATTATAGATGTGTACCACCATTCCCAGCACCAGTTGACCTCTTAATAGCATTGATATTTTAGAAAATTTTATATTTTATTCCTGAAAATGTCATCAAGCCACTTGCAGCAAGGATACTACCTAAATGAAGTAGTAATTAAGTGATCTAAAAATAGCCTTTTAAAAAATTGCCTAGCTGTTCATCCTTGACACTTCCGTTAGAATAATTCCATGAGTGCTTGGCTCTCATCAAGCTAACCAATTGTTACCTAGAACACATCTTCCAAAAATAACCCTAGGAATATGTAAATGCATAATTTGCATTTCCCTGGGCCCTTCCCATTTGCATGTCCAAGATAATTTAATTTTCTCTGAGGGACTCTGGTAGGAACACTATAGGAAAGTGCTGTAATAAATAACCAAGGCTTTTGCTTTCATCTGCTTTTTAGTGTTTACCTGATATTTAAAAAGCAAAGTCAAGGAGGACTTGAGAAAATGGAAAGACCTCCATACTCCTAGATAGGCAGAATTAACATTGTGAAAATAGCAATCCTACAAAAGGCAATATACATATTTAATGCAATCCCAATCAAAATCCCAACATCATTCTTCACAGATATAGAAAAAATGATCTAAAAATTCATATGGAAAAGCAGGATGCCTTGGATATCCAAGGATATCCTCAACAAAAGAAACACCTTTGGAGTCATCACCATACCTGATCTAAAGCTATATTACAAAGCCATAATAATAAAACAGCACGGTTGTGGCATAAAAACAGGAGTATAGACCAATGGAATAGAAACGAGGAACCAGACTTTGGGTCAAGTAACTATAGCTACTTGATATTTCACAAAGGCTCTAACTATATAGGCTGGAAAAACAGACAGTATCTTCAATAAATGTTAGTGGACAAACTAGATTAGAATATACAAGAAATTGAAACTTGATCTACACATCTCTCCATGCACATCTATCAACACCACATAGATCAAAGACCTCAATATACAAGCAGATATTCGGCTACTATTGGAAGAAAATTTAGGAGGAACACTCCATGATATAGGAATGGGAAAAGACTTCCTAAACAATACCCCAGTAGCACAGGATCTTAAGCAGTCACTCACCCAATGGGATCTTATGAAGCAGAAAAGATTCTTCACAGATCAACATACAATAAGCAGGGCCAATAGATTACCCACAAAATGGGAGAAAATATTTGCTGAGTATCCAACTGACAGATGCCTAATCTCTAGATTCCACAAAGGACTCAAAAACCTAAATAGTAAAAAGTTAAACAACCCACTCATAAAATGGGGCAAGGAACTCAACAAGCAGTTCACAAAGGAAGAAATACAAATGGCAAAACACACTTAGGAAAATGTTCATTACCCCCAATCTTCAGGGAAATGCAAATTAAAACTTCTGTGAGATTCCACCTTACCCCAGTAAGGATAGCAAACATCAAAAAAATCAAATGAAAATAAATGCTGGTGAGGATGTGGAGTGTTGAAGACCGGTTCACATTGCTGGTATAAATCAACCAACTAACAGCAGATTCTGGGAAAAAGAGATTTATTTTGTCTTACAGGCTCAAGTGGATGTTCCACAATGGCAAGGGGAAACAATGGCATGAGTAGAGGGTGGACATCACCCCCTGGCCAATAAAAGGTAGACAATAGCAACAGGAGAGTGTGCCAAACACTGGCATGGGGAAACTAGCTATAACATCCATAAGCCTGCCCCCAACAATACACCACCTCCAGGAGGCATTAATTCCCAAATATCTATCAGCTGGGAACCTAGCATTCAGAACACCTAAGTTTATGGGGGACACCTGAATCAAACCATCACATGGTGAACTAGGAACCCTCATCTACTGTTGGTGGGAATATAAGATGGTACAACCACTTTGAAAAGCAATATGGAGACTCCTAAAAAAGCTGACTACAATGTTAACAACAGACCCAGTTATTCCATTACTGGGCATGTACCCTAAAACCTCCATGCCTCAGTTCAGAGAGATTTGCTCAGCCATGTTTATAGCTGCTCAATTTGTACTAGCTAAGAACTGGAATCCACCCAGATGTCCATCATTAGACAAATGGATAACTAAGATGTAGTATATTTACATGATGGAATTATACACAGCAGTAAGGAAAAATGACACAATGAAATTTGAAGAAAAATGGTCGAACCTGGAACAGATAATTGTCAGTGGACTCACCCAATCACAGAAAGATAATCACCACATAGTCTCACTTATCTACATCTCCTAACCTGAATCTACCCAAGATGCAGACATACCTAGCAAGCATCTCGAGGATCAGACAATAGGGAGGGTGGGGAGTTAGAGGAGGGTAAGGGAGGGGTGGGAGACACAAAACTGGATGCAAACAGCAATGGTACCATAAAGCCATACATCCTAAAAGACAGACCAAATGGTTGAGCCATCATCAGGCCCATAGAGGGAACACATGATTTACAAGGTCCTTGAGAGGGTATGGCAATAATTGATCTTTATCTCTTCCTTTTTCTGTTTCTCTCTGTCTCTCCCTCTCCCTTTCTTCTGTCTCATCTCTGTATCTCTTTTATATCACTTATCTTTTTCTTTCTTCTTGGACACTGACCTGTAACTCCTAGTACCAGCAGGTGGATATTGTTCACAATGAGCTTTTGATCAGAGAGACCTACAAAGGTTTCCCAAAAGAAGGCAGATTTATGGCAGGCCACTTGATGACCCACCAAAGATAAGTGGTAAGACCCTATTGCTGAAGACCCCATATGCTGTTGGCATGTAACATGGAGTGACATAGCTGGAAGATAGAAGAGAGTCAGTCCCCAGACAGTTAGCACATTTAGTGCCAGAAGGTGCTACATGAGTGACGGAGGGAAAATTACCAATGTCTGTCCAAGAACCTCATGGTATAACCTACTTAGGTTGATATGATGCTCACACAAGTGCAATAGTGGCGCACAACCATGATGGGAAACCAACTACTCTTGATTTGGCTAACTGATCTGCTCAGTGGAATGGAACTCATAGCTGGAGCTGGGAAACAAATCAGAATAATATCCAAAAATGATCCTGCTCTCCATCAACAAGCTCCCACCAATTGTGGGCTACAAGTGGACCCACACCTGTTAAACTCTCTCTAAAAAATAATGGTTATCAGATCTGTCTGGTGCTAACTTTATTCTCCATAGATAGGCACATATCCTAAGGGGAGAACCACCCCATATCTCATCATATTTCTCAGAAGGGCCCCAGCTAAAACAAAGAGTAATTGGGGAAGCATGCAAGAATGTTGTTTTACCGGGAACCAGCACAATAGTGAAGGAGAAAGACATAGAAAAAAATCAACCTCTACCAAACCAGATATCCAGGGATACAGAGGATCCCAAGATCTCAACACTGAAGTAGACCTAAAATGAACCCAACATGGCTTAGAGAAATTTGTGGGAGAGGGGGCAGAAAAAATGTAAGAGTCACACATTGTGGCATGATATGCAGAGACATTTCTTCCTACCCAAACCTGATGGCTAACCTCACAATGCACAACCTATATAACCCAACAGTGAGGGTCCTTGTGGAGAGGAGGCTAACAATGGTACAAAATTGTCTGTATTCACTGAGTATAAAAATAAAAACAAAACAAAAAAGAATAAGAAAGGAGGGAGTGAAGAAATAGGAAATAAAGCAAATAAATAAAATTTAAAATAAAAAAATGTTTTAAAACAGAAAAAAACAAAAGAAAACTATAATGGCATAGAATAAACATTCAACTACAAAGATGACGTAAGACATAGCAACGAAATATTCACCAATACAAGACTTAAAAAAAAAAAAAAAAAAACAGAGCAAACATCAAACTATGTAACTCCAAGTTCCAGAACTCTAGTTAATGACAAATCTCCAAGTATAATAATAATGCTAAATAGAGACAAGTCTTTAGAATTAAAATTCTACCCCTCCAGCTAGGCAACACATAGTACAGAAAATGATCATCCAATGCCAACAGCTCTCCTTGGCAGGAATCACATAGTCCTGTTATCTCCACTGTGTCTCCATTGCAACCCACCATTCATCCTCAATGATCCATCAAGCCTCCATGAAGGTAATCCAAAAAGCCTGCTTCACATCACCCATGGCCGTTCCAAAAATCAAAATAATGTTGCAAATTCAATGGCCCTCTATTTCCTGCATTCATTATGCTCCATAGTACTAGGTGGGTTATCAATTTGTTATTCCAGTGGGAAATAAAGCAGACTAAAGAATGGGAACTCTTAGCTTTCAGGCCCCTTCAAAAGAATTTACATTCTTCTTGTTGTTTCAAAGTAGATCAGGTGGCCCAATCTCAATGGTTGCAATCTCTCATACAATTGCAGCTGAATGGGCAGAAGTTTTATCCCAAAGGTTTCTTTTCCATTCTTTTATTTCCTTTTCTTTTTCTGTGTCATATGCCTCTGCTCACACCTGTCCATTTCTATGCAATGTAACCCTGCATAAATTCTCAGGACAAGGGTGTAACAGCATGCCTCTCACACAAACTGCTTCTAGCAAAGTCCAGGCAAAGCTCTTTCTCATCCTGTTAAGCCACACCTCACGGTCCTTAGTTCTTACTGTATTCAGGTCTTTCAACTATGATCAGAATAGTCTATCAGCCTGTACTTACAGTACTGCTAGATGTCTTTAAAGTCAAGATTTTAAATTAATCCACATTCTTACTACAAAGCAATTCCAAAAGGCGAAAGCCACAGAATCAGGTTTCTAGCAACAGTCTTGGTACCAATTTTACTATTGCAGTCAGCTTTGTGTTGTGAGCAAGAAAAATCTGACCAAGAGCAGCTTGTGGGAGGAGAGGGTTTATTTTGGCTTATAAACCTGAGGGGAAGCTTCATGATGGCAAGAGAAAATGATGTAATGAGCAGAGGGTGGACATCACCTCCTGGGCAACATCCGGTAGAAAACAGTAACAGGAGAGTGTGTCAAACACTGGCAAGGGGAAGCTTGCTATAGTACCCATAAGCCCACAGCCAACCATACACTGCCTCCAGGAGTCTCCAGTTCCCAAGTTGCCACCAGCTAGGGAACTAGCATTCAGAGCACATAAGTTTATAGGACACACTTGACTCAAACAACCACAGTACTTAATTTTAGAAAATTACTAAATGAATAAAATATATAAAAAATAAGATTTGATCATCTGAAATATTACATTTCAATAATTGTTGTCTTAGTCCTGAATGGTACTTATTTACATACTGGAATAATTTTTTCATAGTTCTTATTCTGCTTTTTAATTTATTTTTATTTTAATTTTTTTTGAAAGATTGGGAGCAAGAGCGAGACAGTGAGAGAATTGGTCACCAGGGCCTCAGCCAGTGCAATCTAATTCCAGATGTTTCCACTACCTATTGCATATGTGCAACCTTGCACTTCCATCACCTTTGTGTGTCTGGCTTACATGGGATTTGAAGAGAAATTGAACATAGTTCCTTAGGTTTTCCAGGCAAGTGCCTTAACTGGTAAGCCATCTCTCCATCCCTTCATCACAAAAAAAAAATTCCATGTCATTTGAAATTTTCAAAATTATCATTTTTAAAGTGTTTATAGTGTCTTGAGAGATGACTAAGTAGTTAAAGAACTTGCTTGCCAAGCCTGATATTCTGGATTTGACTCCACGGTTCCTACATAAAGACAGATGCACATAGTGAAAATGCATCTGGAGTTTATTTGCAGTGACAAGAAACCCTAGAGTGCCCATTCCTATTTCTTCCCTCCATTCTCTGCATGCAAATAAATAAATAAATACTTTTAAATCAAAATAAAATAAAATGTATATCATTGTGTTTTACATGTGTTGTAATTTATTTAACCTCTCTCATAATTTTACATTTATATCATTTTCTGTGCTTTGCAGTTTAATACTGAGGTGGTATAGATAAAAGCAGTCTTCTAAATGCTTCATCTTACTCACTAATGTTCTGCAGCTCCTAGGAGGGTAAACTTCTTACCAAGAGTAGTGTTGGAACCGCCTGTGAGCAGTGACAAGGTAAATGTCTGTGAAATACATGTTCAACAACAGGAAACCTCAAGGAACTTGTGGCAGTCTATTCACATGCAGGTTGTTTTCGCCTCTGATAATATCTCTTATCACTGTATAAAACTACAATAAAATACAAGAGAAAATACATATGTGTATATAAATGAAGGAATTTCAAATATGATTCAAAAGATAGATAAATGATGAGGCTGTTAGCTAAACCCTGGTCAGCTGCCCCCCTACTTTTCTATGGTATCACACAATCACAAAAATCCCAACCAAAGGAGATATGTGTGTGTGTGTGTGTGTGTGTGTGTGTGTGTGTGTGTGTATGTATATATATATATATATATATATATATACATATACATACATACATATACATATATACATATATATATGTGTGTATATATATATATATATACACATATATATATACACACACACACACACACATATACACACACACACACATATACACACACACATACATACATATATACATACATACATATATATATACATACATACATATACACATACATACATACATACATACATACATACATACATACCTTGGAAAACCAATACATACACACACACACACACATCTATAGGATTCCACTCCCGCCCAGGCTGACTGCTAATTCACTGTGTAATTTCAGGGTGCCCTCACACTCATGGTGATCCTCCTACCTCTGCTTCTGGAGTGCTGGGATTAAAGGGTTTGCCACAATGCCCATCTCTTTTTTCTTTTTAAGATACCTTACCCAAACACAGAATTAGAGTGAGTCTGTCAGATCAAACACTTGGGACTAGAAACTTTGATCTAACATTTGGGTCACCTTCACAATGAAATTGGATTATACAACTGAACTGATTGATCATGAAGAAGTAGGCAGTTAAAGTGAACATAAAATATAATTAGTCTGGAAAGCCTGTGATTAAGTGAACTCATATTGACAGAACCAGACAGTTGCCAGCAGACTGCACGGTTAAGAGGTTTGACTGCACCACAAAAGAGCAAACCTGTCTGTAAGAGACCAATGGCTTGTTTCACTTAATTGTAATTGGAAGGAGTTATTGGTTTGCTCAGTGGCTTTCTTTTTGGTGTTTTCTCTTCAATTTTCTATGTGGGAGAGATGCAAATGTTTTGTTACTTGCTGAAAACCCTGTGTCAAGTTAATGGTGTTTCAGCAGAGGTAGAAGTGCATGTTATAATAAAATGGTCTGAAAGTAGACAGACTGTCATGCACATGATAGTTACTCAAAACCAAGAGAAGCCATTCCTCAGTACATTTCATGACTAGGACCCACTCAGAAGGTCTATAGGACAACCACTTATTCAGCTATGTGGAAACTGTAGTGTTGCGTTTCTTCCTTTATTGACATCTGTGATCCCATTTCACTCAAAGTGATGTCTCCTGTGATGTAGGCATGTCACTTAGTTTGTAAATGCATACAGAATAGCTATTTTGCCTGTCATGGCACCCATCCTGGCATGCCACTCAAAGCTCATTTCCTGAGTAATCAGTGAGGGATCACATCAAATGCATAAAAATGGCTGCACTACTCTATTGGTAATTACAAATCTTACAGTATATCATTATATAAAAACACTCTAGCCCTCTTGTTCCTACTGGTATCTTGAAAAAATTAGCTTATTTCTTCTCATGGAAGAAAACGTGAAGTAGATCAAGTAGACTAACCCTTGCTATTAGGACATGACTATGGGCTCTGGACAACATAAGAATTAAGCCTTCTCTGTTTCTCCCCTGGTTAGGAGCAGTCTTCCTATTACTGTAGAGCTATCAGAAGCTTTGTGTCAGTGTTCTTCAGGGACCTGGTTGTCATGTAATCTACTATTTAAAAAGCCTCTGAAAATGGGTACTTGATCACAATGTAATAATGAGTTGGTGTTCTAACTAATTTGTCAGTGTTTGCCAGAATAAAACTGGAAGCTTCTGCCCTGTCAGTGGCTCTCTGGTTTTAAACTTCTACTTATCAGAGTTTCAGAGCAAGGTAATTAACATCTTTTCCTGCTTTATATGCTTTGTATCTGAGTTATTTATGTTCCTGTTATAGCTTATTTAATTTTTTTATTACTAACAACTTCCATAATTATAGACAATAAACTGATAATTTCCTCCCCTTCACAACTCCACTATCCATTATATCCCCTGCTTTCAATTAATCTCTCTTTTATTTTGATGGTATTGTCTTTTCCTCCTATTATTCTGGTCTTGTGTTAGTAGTGCCAGGCACTGTGAGGTCATGGATCTCCAGGGCATTTTGTGTCTTGAAGAGTGTTTTGTAAGAAATCCTATCCTTCCTTTGGCTCTTACATTCTTCCTGCCATCTCTTCCACCTTTGGGTTGACAGTCATATTATTGATTTAGTATCTCTTTGTCTTTGTAATGAAGGCATTTGGGGCTATGAATTTTCCCCTTGTGAATGCCTTCATTGTGTCCCATAAGTTTTGGTAGTTTATGTTTTCATCATCATTCAATTCTAGGAATTTCACAATTTCTTTTTTGATTTCTTCCATGAGCCATTCATTGTTTAAAAGTGTGTTCTTTAGTGTCCAGAAGCTGGTGGAGTTCTTGATGTGTCTCCTGCTATTAATTTCTAGCTTTAAAGTATTGTGATCTGACATGCTGCAGGAAGTTAGTTCAGTTTTCCTGACTTTATGAAGGCAGTTTGTGGCATAATATATGGTCAATTCTGGAGAAGGTTCTATGGGCTGCTGAGAAGAATGTGTATTCTATAGAATACACATTGGGTTAGAAAGTTCTGTAGATATCTATTAGGTGTACTTGATCTATGTTGTTGTTAAGTTATATTATTTCCCTGTTGGTTTTCTGCTTGAATGATCTGTCTATTGATGATAGTGGAATATTAAAGTTTCTATGATGGTGTTTATTTTGTTTTATTGTCAAGTAGATTTTGTTTTATAAACTGCAGTGCACCTGTGATTGGTGCATATGTATTTATGATTGTGATGTGCTCATGTTGGATCATTCCCTTGATGAGTAAGAAGTGGCCTTCTTTGTCCTTTTGGATTATTTTTGGTTTGAACTCTATTTTATTAGATGTTAATACAGCAACACCTGCTTGGTTTTTTTTTTTTGTTTGTTTGTTTGTTTGTTTGTTTTTTGCCCCCATTTGCTGGGAATATCATTATCCAACCTTTTACCCTGAGGAGTTGTCTATCTTTAGTGGTGAGGTGAGTTTCTTGAAGACAGCAGGTGGAAGGGTCCAGTTTTTTGATCCATCCTGATAACCCATGTTTTTTGATTGTTGTCAAGACCATTAATATTTAAGGTTATTACAGTGAGGTTTGAGTTAATCCCTGTCATAATGAGCTATTTTGTGGGGTTTGGTGCTTTCTTGTGTTATGTACTGTTTTGAGCTTGGTGTATTTTGTTTATTGTGATCTTGTTGGCTCTTGAGATTGGTTGTTTGACTATTCTGTGTGGAGTATTCCCTCAAGTATTCTCTGTAGGTTTGGCTTTGTGTTCACATAATAGAGTTGACCTTTTTCATGGAAATTTTTTCTTTGACCATCTGTTATGAGGGATACTTTTGCTGTGTAGCATAGCTTGGGTTGAAATCCATAGTTTTTTAGACTTTAGAGTGTTCCATTCCAGGCCCTAAGGGTTTCTTTAATTCCTTACTGAGAAATCTGATATAATTCTGATAGGATTGCCTTTGCATGTTGTTAATTTCTTCTTCTTCTTCTTCTTCTTCTTCTTCTTCTTCTTCTTCTTCTTCTTCTTCTTCTTCTTTCTCTCTCTCTCTCTCTCTCTCTCTCTCTCTCTCTCTCTCTCTCTCTTTTTCATTGTTAAAAGTTTTACCTATGATGTGTCTTGAAGAGTTTCTTATTTGGTTCTGTCTGTTTGATGTTCTGTGAGCTTCTTGTATCTGCAAGATTCAGAAAATTTTCTTCAATAATTTCATTGAATATATTCTCTATGCCTCTGGCCTGGATTTCCTTTCCTTCTGGTATACCCATGATCCAGATGTTTCTCCATTTTAGGGTGTCCCACAGTTCCCTCATAATCTGTTCACTTGATTTTTTTTTTTAAACCTAGCAAAGTTTTTGGCATTCCTATAAATTTCTTATGTTTTATCTTCCTGGTCAGAGGTTCTGTCTTCCACATGAGTAAATCTGTTGGTGAGGGGTTCTAGAGAGGTTTTTATAATTTCTATTTGATTTTTGTTTTCGGTTGTGTTATTTTGCATCATGTCCATCTCTTTTTTGAGGTATGATTTCAATTTGAGTTCTGATTTTCTTGGTGCTTCCTGTAGTTCATTCTTGCACTTGATCAAGTCTTCATTAAGCTTAGTCACCCAGTTGTTGAGATCATCCGTTTCTTGACTTACCTTCAATTTCTTCATATCTCTTTTGAGGGTTCTAACATTTTCTTCAATTATGTTAAGCCAACTGTCAAAAGCTGAATGTTCTAGGAGACAATTCTGTTCAACTTCATTAATATGATTGTTGGTTCTTTGATAGTTTGCTTCTAATTCAGTGATTTTTCTTTTTTTTGATCATGGTCTCATTTGTTGTTATGTTTTCATTTTAGGAATGAATTTCTTTGATTTCTCTGATAACATTGGAGGCTTCCATTGTAGGACTAGGCATCCTTGGTGTAGATCTTCCAGTTTTCTGACTTTTGTTGGCTTTTTTTGCACGGTTATGTACCCATTTTAGGAAGACTCTTTATTTTATTGAGGAGGAAGAAAGTTTTTGTCCTTTGGCCCATTCGCCCTCTGACTCAGGTAATAGGGTTGTTGGTACCTAATGGCCAGAAAGGATACCAGAGCAAAAGCCTATTTCCACAGCTCACACAGGGAGCAGGCCTCCCTGAGCAAGGCACAATGGGACCGACCAGGACCAGGGGGCTGGGAAGAGCAAGGAAACAGGAATCTGGTCTACTTCATGCCATGCCCTCCAGCACACATTCCAGTATAGGGAAACAGACCAGGGATGTAGGAGGAGCCCAGAAACAGGGGTTTGGCCTACTCACTCCAGACCACTGAGCCTCCCCACTCTCTGACAGTGCAAGGAACTCAGACTGGGGAGGTGGGAGGAGCCCAGAAATGGGTCTGTCCTATTCACTCCAGACTGCCATGCCCACCTACACACTGTTCATGCAAGCTCAAGATTTTTTTGAAACAGAAAAACATGGGGACATCTTTCCAAATATAAAGAGATATGAATCAAGTCAGTGTAGTATTTGTCTAAAACTGGGCCCTCCATACCACCCCCTCAATGAAAATATTTTGGTATAAGTATTATAAAGACAAAATTCAGAGAAATATAGAGGGAGAGCTACAAAAACAGTAATAATATAATAGATGTAATGTAGCCTCTGTAGTTCAGGAAAATTTCCCCAAGGCTATTGGTCTTGGAATAAGATGCATACATGGTAAGTAGTTAACTAACCAGTGAAGAGTTGAGTGACAATGGTTTATGCATTAGAATGTACAAAGGCCATCACAAAGGCTGAAGAGAACATAGAAATAAAATAATAATATGATAAAAACATAAAAATCACATTATCCGACTTCCGGTTAAGATGGCGGCGTAGGTACCATGCCAAAGCAGCCTGGGGGGGAGAAAAGACCAAAAATACTCAGCAAAATACACACTTTTACTAAAGAGTGAGGGGTATAGGAAATTGAAGCGGCAGCGGAGAAGTAGAAGAGATCCAGAGCATCCAGAGCCCGCACAGACTGGCAAAAGCGGCTCCGGCAGCTCGGCCAACAGCCGCGGCGGCAGCGCACCAGAAAACCGCCAGGCTCGGCTCCAGCCACAGGAAAAGCCAGGTGCGGGAGCTTCCCCTCACACCCGCGCTCTCCACAACTCAGGAAACGTGAAGGGAGAGCGGCAGTGAGCAACAGAGGAGCAGACCGTGAGGTAGAAGAACACATGCAACAGCGAGAGAACCAGAGCAGCTGCGGCTCCCTCCCCTCCCCCACCACCTGAGCCCAGCTCTGGCGAACAGAGCAGCAGTCCTGGGACCCGGCCACACCAACTTGAGCCGACAGCGGGACCCAAGCAGGAGCAGAGTTCGGCAGCAACATCAGTGGCTCTGGCACCGGTAACAGTAGCCCCAGCAGCAGCAGCTTCAGTGGGAGCAGTGGCAGTGGACACAGCAGCAGCAGCTTCAGCAGCAGTGGTGGCTCCAGCAGTGGCAGCTACAGCAGCAGCAGAGGCAGCAGCAGCGGTGGCTACAGACCCAGCAGCAGGAGCTTGAGCAGTAGCAGTTCCAGCAGCAGGGGTGCTGATCTGCAGGGCCACACTTGCCAGGCTCGGTTTGCCCCGCAGGAAAAGCCAGTGCCCCGCTCCAGAAATCAGAACAGCAGCCCGACGACCCAGGAAGCAACTTGACTGAGACCAAAATCATCCAAGGTAACTGGGATGGCACCAGGAAAGGGTCTCATGCTGACTTGGATCCCTCAACAGACCAGAAATCTTAACCTCTTTGTTGATAGAGGATCTGGTCATTATAATAACTACTCTTGCATACATACTCGGGGCTGTTTTTGATTGAATGTGTACAGTGTTTAGTTAAATTTTAGAATCTACCTGTATTTTATTCCACTCAGCCTACTTGAATACTCCTATAGCAGGGAATCTCAACCCCTAAAAACATCTTTGTAGATACTCTGAGAGTCTTAAGAGCCACACCTAACACCTTAAGCTCCTACCCTGAAAATATATTACATCAAATCAATTGATACAGCTAAGAATACCCAGCTAGCTAGAAAATCCAAGCATTAACTTAATCCAAGATGCAAAAATATATACATTATAATACAAGAAACACTAAAAAGCAAGACGATATAAATCCACCTAAAAGTATTAATGCATCAGAAATGTCCTCCAGTGAGAATGAGTTAGAGAAAATGCCTGAGAAAGAATTCAAAAGAATGATTATAAATATGTTCAAAAATCACATTATCCAGATCTCTTTCTGGAGTGTCCTCTAGACATGTGGAATGTGAATCTGAGAGACATGGATGTGGGAAGTACTGGCACCCTGAGGGAAGATAAATAATAGACTTTTGAGAGAATAAGCTACTTTTCCTGATTTTCAGTGTTCTTTCCTAATTAAAATGTTTATGTTCTTCTTTGATAATGAAAATTGGCTTCATAAGGATGTAATACTGCATTTAGTTCTAGTTTACACATTATCAAGAACTTATTCTGGGGCTAGAGAGATGGCTTAGTGGTTAAACGCTTGCCTGTGAAGCCTAAGGACCCTGGTTTGAGGCTTGATTCCCCAGAACCCATGTTAGCCAGATGCACAAGGGGGCGCATGCATCTGGAGTTTGTTTGCCATGGCTGGAAGCTCTGGCATGTCCATTCTCTCTCGATATATATCTGCCTCTTTCTTTCTTTCTGTCTCTCTCTTTCTCTCTCTCTCTCTCTCTCTCTCTCTCTCTCTCTCTCTCTCTCTCTGTCACTCTCAAATAAATAAATAAAAATGAACAAAAAAAACTAAAAAAAAAAACTTATTCCACAAGCCTGTATATGTTGATAGCAAGCTGAGGAGAAAAGAGTATTATTCCTCATTTAAGCCAGAAAGCGCAGAGAGATTTAATAATATATTTGATGTTAGAAGGATAGATAGTTCATAAGCTAAAGAACCAAAATTTTCTCCCTATTAAGATACATAAAGACTCATTCCAAATGATAAACTGTTTCTGGTTGGCTAATGTTGTCTCAAGGGTCAGCATTCTGTGGGGGAAGAGCTAGGCTGGGATGAAGGAGGTTCTCATCTACAGGCAGTTGCTGTCATCCCCTCCTTGTCTATGGCACAGGGATAAGAACACTTAACATGGTTGTTGTGAGGTTAAACAATATGATAAAATTATATCTCTTCATGTTTCAGTGCTATTTATTACCTTCCTACCTGTGACTATAAAAGAATGAAAATAATTTTTAGTAACTCTTCAATGTTACTATCCAGCTTATGTAGAGGAGTTTAGGGTTCTAAAAATCTATTTGCATGTGTTGTAATACTGAATTTTCAAAAAAATATATGAGAAATTTGGTCTTCGAATACAAAATTATAGATTATATTTATTTCCAAATCTGACCTAAATTTTAAAAATTATGATTTCCAAATGAATTTATATTTGAGCACTAAATGTTGAAAGCAGACATCCAAAAGCTCAAAAGAAGAGAGTGGGAAATGACCTTGTGATTTTAAAAGCAGCTGCAGAAAATCTCAAAAGCAAATAGTCTATGTGTGAGTAATCATGACTTGATTAATTGTTTTGGGTCTTTTTAATTGTCTGATGTTTATCAATTTAATTTAACTAATGGGACATGGGATCATGCTATAAATAGAACAATTATTTTATGAAAAATGTCACTTTTATAAATAGCATATAAAACAATATTCTGGTTACTAGGTACTGCCTCTAACAATATGACAAATAGAGGTGAATTTCTTTTATTTTTTTCTGTATACAACATAAAAGCAGCAAATAATTGGTTTTTACTTACTCTGAAAAAAAGAGCACTAAAATACTGATTAGGTTCCATTTTAGGTAAAGATGGTTCCTAATGTTCACACTTTTTATGATTTGTTGATACAGTGTTAATCAAAATGGCTACTATATACAAGTTAATATTCATGTCTCACACCATCACAATGTTAAATTTTATAATGAAATAATTTGTCATTGTCTAAAATGGTCATCTAAGTGCCACTGACAGAAGCCATTTTCCTTGGGCTGCAGCTAAAATCTACAGAGTGCCTTCTCTCACAGTATCAAACTTAAGGGAGAAAAAGCAAACCAGTCACCAATGCATATGAGTTTAGTGACATTGTTACAGCTTTCTTTCTTGCCTTTTTTGCTTTGGTTTATTTTTAGTGAGTATTTTAACATATGTGCTTCCTATCTAGCCTTAGTCTTGCCTTGATTTTTATTTTGTATTGATATCCATTCCTGGAGCATGGCTGCTATTCTGAATGTTGGTTGTGGACTAGAGGCTGGCTGTGCTTGGAATCAAGTTCCTTTAACCACTGAGCAATCTTCACAGCCCCCGCCCCTCTATGCTTTGGATGGCATGGCAACACTGTCACTAGTTATGGGAAAAGTTCCAATTGTCCCATTGAAGTGAGGAGTCATTTGAAAAATGAAATAATAAATTTTCATAAGATTTATTTTTAGTTTTTACTACATACTGCCTCCATGGAATACAAGACTAAAGTCTCTATGAATGATAATAAATCATATGACTTTATTATATACTAACATTGTAAATAATTTTGCTCCATTTTAATATTCAAACATGGAAGTTTGCATATATAATCAAAAAATAACACTTTTTCTCCTAATGTTTTTGTTTGTATGTGGGGTCCTGGGTTTTTACTCTGGGGGCCGATTGCAATCACCCCCTGCCCCAAATGCTCCCAGGCATCCAAGGTGGATGAATGTACAAAAGTAAAAGACGGGCTGGAGAGATGGCTAAGTGGTTAAGCGCTTACCTGTGAAGCCTAAGGACCCCAGTTCGAGGCTCGGTTCCCCAGGTCCCACGTTAGCCAGATGCACAAGGGGGCGCACGCGTCTGGAGTTTGTTTGCAGTGGCTGGAAGCCCTGGCGCGCCCATTCTCTCTCTCTCCCTCTATCTGTCTTTCTCTCTGTGTCTGTCGCTCTCAAATAAATAAATAAATAAATAAATTTTTAAAAAAAAAGTAAAAGACTTTTGGGAGGAGTTTTGGTGAACAACTCTCTCGGTTTATTGTCATGGAAAATGGGTTTATAAGCATCTGAGGGTGGGGGGAGGACTCTAAGGGGTTTGGATGTACCAATTTCATTTCTGATGCTTAATTAGCACAAAGGGACATTCATTCTAGCATGTAGACAATGGTGGGGGTGTTTCAGGTGATCTAGGGGCTTAGGGGGATGGGCTGTGTGAAGACTGATGAGTTTCCTAGGCAAACGGCCAAAGGTTTCAGGGTTATGGGCAGAGCCTAAGTTTAGGTGTGCTGGGCTTGGAGAGGGAGTGGTCCCCTATAGCCTGGGGGTCCTTAACCATGTCTGGAAGCTCAGGCCCCTCTCCTAAAGGCTCCCGCATGTGCCTGACAGTGCCCAACAACTCCCCCCTTTGTTTTTATAATGGGGCAGTGTCTTCCTGAATGACTTTTTTATAATTTACCATAGGTTCAGATACAATTAGGTGATTAGGAGGACCTGATTAGTAGCAACCTTAGTCATATTAGTTATTTGTTATCTGAGAAATTTGATGAGACAGGGGGCTACAAGCAATAGGGTTCCTATAGTAAGGAAGGGGCTAAGGAGAAGCCAAGTAACTAAATGCTTATAGAACCAGGTGGTGGGGTCCTCAGGCTTGTAGCAGTCAAGCAGCTTAACAACATCTGATTCGTTAACAAAGAAGCAATATTGTGTCCCAAGACCATACATGCCCCCCAAGTTCAACAGTAATGAAGTCTAAGGCTATATGGTTTTGAAGTACCACAGCCATGATTAAGTTCAATTGTCTCTGGAGAGATTCTAGGCTATTGTTTACCAGAGGCACTGAGAGACAGATCACGCAGAGGCCCACCAGTAGAGGGATGAAGATCTCTTTAGTTGGCACTGGTGGAGTTTGTAGATTTTTTTTCTTGTAGAGATACACCTGTGAAGCAATCAAGACTGGGGAATAATAAATGGGAGAGGAAGTATTTATGTATGGGGTGGTTACTCCTTTTTTACAAAAGGAGAGCTGGTGTCTTGACACAACTGGTCCTGAGTATGGGAATATTGAGCAGGCATTCAGCTCTGGTTGGCTTAGAGCTGGACAGGCAGAGAGACATATCTTGACCTGCATCAAAGAGGGCGAGGTCTGTTCTTTGCAGAGCCAGGGACTCAGAGCACACATGGAAAAACAGTTTTTTGCAGCTGGGCAAGAGATAAGAAAATTTTTCTGTCTTTTTTACCTTTAGGGGTCCTCTCACCCTAATTCTATCCCCTCTTTATTTCTCCCTCCCTTGAGAAGATACTCTAACTGCTATTAGATGACAAAGGAAGAAAACTGCAGATCCTTACTACTTCCTGCTGAATGGAACATGAAGTAGTGACTTGCAGTTAGAGAGTCTCTCCCAGAGAGAGAAACTATTCTAATGGACCTCAGAGTGTAGGAAGATAGTCTTGAAAGAGAACATTAGGGAGAAATAATAAAAGTAAGAAGTTAATAATGAGAAGTGAGCACACAGAAAACTGGTCTTTTTTGAGGTTAAGGGAATCCAGATAGACAGGCTTGAATCATCTCAGGACTATTTGATGATGAGCTGGCTGAGATTTTCTTCCAGAACTGTTCATTAAATGGCACAGTAGTATTTGACATAGCTTGTACAACAGATGAGATATTAGCAGAGTTATCAGAAACATATACACAACATTTAATCTTGATAATAGAGAGCCATTGGGTGCATTGGGTGTCATTAAAGGCTGTACAAATATTTTGGGGGTTTCTCTCTCTCTCTCTCTCTCTCTCTCTCTCTCTCTCTCTCTCTCTCTCTATATATATATATATATATATATATATATATATATATATATATATATATATGAAATCTAGATTTGAAAATAAATAACTCTTTGGACATCTATAGTTGTTTTATTTATTATAGAATTAGAACTATAGGGAAAAGATGTCTTAATGTTTGTTCCGCCTCTTGGAAAGCTCTTGTATTATTTAATAGGCCATTTATATATTTAAGGTATTTTTATCTTTGGTTATACATTTCTCTCTGAGTGTTTACGACCATGCAGATAGCCAAAATTTCTTTTTTTTAATTTAATTTTTTCTCAATTGTTTAAACATTTTTAATTTAGGAGGTCACTATTGGCTCTCAGGAGAACCCAGGGGTATCCCTATAGCTTACTGTTGTCTTCTGTCTGTTAGGTTGAGTCAGGGCTGTGCTGGACAAGTAATTTTCCCTTCTTTGGGAAGTCAGGAGAACTGATTGCTCCTCAATTGTGATTCTCCTCTTTCAGACTGTACACCAGTTTTGTTTGTGTCTCCATATCTTCCCTGCTCAGGAAGACAGATGACTTACCAGGGGGCCAAGATAGAAGTGTTCCATCTCCTGATGACCTGGGAGCACAGTCCAAACTATTAGCCCTTTTTGCTCCAATAATTCCAACTGTCTTTGGCTACTGCATAGGTGATTGACACACATAGAAAGGAAGTTACACCAACCTGAACGTATGTACATATAGAGCACCTTTGATTACTGAAATAAATTTAGTTAAGGAATGGCACAAGAGCTTCTAATATCATTTTGTCTAATCTTTTAAATTTTTGATGTACCGTGGCAGCATAAGTCATATATCTAAGGCATAGGAAGTAGGCACATCTTACACTTTAAATATCTAACATTTATAAATATAGGCAGAACCTGTTACCAGTCTTGAAAATGATAGCAATTAATTTACAAATTAATTAATTTAACCTAGAAATTGCCAGAAAAGTACAAATAAGACAGTATAAAGTCTTAGCACCTGTGTTTGAAAACATTTTTGATTAGTTTAGATACCTGTGTGTGTACCAGTTATGCAGAGAACATTGGAAACAGAACCACAGAGCTAGAATATTATTTTTTTCAGATAAGAACCATTGTTTGAGCATGAGGCTGTACCTTAAATTATGGAATATGTCTTAAGAGTTAACTTTCTTTTAAGCACTGGACTTAAGTTGCCAAAAATAAGGGAGTTACTTCACCTACTTAGATCAGAATCTGGTCCTTTTTTGACCCAAAACAGCTAAATTTTAATATAACCCTTGATAAATTTTTATTGAAAGAAAAGACACCATTTGACAACCAATTATTTTGGTTTAATCTTGATAGTTATTGATTTTATGTACCATAGAAATTTTTTAACATAAAACAACTTTATGTTTTACCCATGACTTAAATTTGATAAAGCTCATGCAAGCAATCCCAACATATTTTAGCCTGAAAATTAGTTTTTTGTATCCTAAGATTTTGTAAACAGTTGAAAAATCTGTAACTTTAGGTATGGCATTTAGGTTTAGCCTGAAAATTCTTTCCTACACATGCACATCTTTATCCATATACTTTAATATTTTGATCTAAGTACCACTCAAAAAGCATTTTTAATGAGCATTCTATGTTACAACATTGAAAAATTCCTTACCAGTCCTTCAGTCAATTCATCTCAACCCATTATTAACCATCTTTATTATAAGGCAAGACAAATACACCAAATTGATTAATTCTATTAGTCATTGACAAGCAAATAGTCTAAAGACAATATTATGTCATTAATACCAATAACACACTTGGAAATGATTTTATTAGGAGTAACTAAGGCAAATTTTGTTTCTATATTGAGACAGGCTGGCCTAGTAGTCAGGTCAGTTGCCTTCTCCTTTTAAGTAACAGGACATTACAATGTTTGTCTTTTAAATTTTAAAATACCTGACAAATTATAAGTTACCACTTCAGAGAGAATTTTGTTGTTTTCAATAATCCTCTATGTAAGTGGAAGCTGACCTAGAATATAAACTCAGTAATTATCTTTATGATATCATGTAACAAAGTATGGAATTGTTTACATAAAACTTCAGTTCACCATAGCCTTTAGTTATTTGTGACCTTTATTTTTTTCTTTCTTGCTGCCTCTTGGTGCTGGTGCTGTAATGGCTGGGTGGGGTTTGTATATACTTTAGATCAGCCCTGCCTGGCTTCAGCCCCACCCTGCTCCCCAGCACTTACCTAGGCCCAGTCTAGTACACATGGAGGTAGTGGCTGAGACTGGCCAAGAGACTGTGGGGTCCACATCCAGCTACCTGAAGGGGAAAGAAGGGGAGGGGTTCTAGGAACTTTGGGAAAAGAAAGGTCCTCCAGGACCACTGGGAGGTAGCTGAAGAATGAAGGGGCCCACTGGGGGGTGCTACTGGGAAAAGAGGGTGCCAGTGGGGGGCCACTGGGAGAGGAGTCAGAGACATGGCACTTGTACAGGCTGAGGTGCCATTGTCTGGGCACGTGTGAGCCTGCTGCCTGAATCTGACTCGAGCTGTTTTGGAGCACTTACAAAGCCAGCTTGTAGTTTTGCTGCTTAAAGGGAGTGAGGGGAAATTTCCTTCCTAAACCAGATAAGGTATGCAGGTCTACGTGTCAGGGCCACATGGATGCCCAGAAATCATGCAGGGGGTGACCTGAAGAACTCCACAAAAGGAGCCAGCCTCCCTGTGGGAGAGCTTAATTCCCTTAACTTTCAGAAGAGCCTGTAATCTATGAATCTGTGATTCCTTTTGGTGGGAGACAATATTAAAGTATAGGAGGAAAAGAGAAAAATAACTTCTGTCTGATGGAGGAAAGAGAAATAGATAGAGGGTGTTTGCCAACACCTAATAGGCTGTCAGGGTCTAGGCTGTCAGGGTCTAGGCAGAGGACGGCTGGCCTTCAGTCAGTACTGAAGAGTGGCCTCAGCCAAGAGACATCAGTTGCCAGTTCATCTTGTCTGGCCCCACATGATGGCAAGAACTAAAAATAAAGGAGGAAAAAGAGAAATCTGCCAGCCCTCAAAAACGTGGAGGCAAGGCTGCATGGGCCGGTGTCTCTCAGTCCCTCTGGGAGAGCACTCACCTACCCTGTCTTTCTCATAGGGTCCCTGTTCGGGTACCAGATGTGGGTTCCTGGGTTCTTGCTCTGGGGCTGGCCGCAGTCCCCCAAAGATGCCCAGGCAACTGGGGTGGGTGAGCACGAAAGTAAGAGATTTTCAGAAGGAGTTTCGGTGAACTGCTCTCTCGGTTTATTGTCAGTCAAATGGGTTTATAAGCATCTGGGTGTGCGGGGGAAGGGTCCTAAGGGGACTGGACTTACAAGGTTCTTATGGGAATATTCATTCCAGTATGTAGGCAATGGTAGGAGAGTCAGGTGATCTAGCATCTCAGGGGGATGGGCATGTGAAGGCTGATAAGGAGTTTCCTAGGCAACTGGCCAAAGATCACAGGGCTATGGGTAGAGCCTAAATTCAGGTATGCTGGGCTTGGAGAGGGAGCGGCTTCCTGTAGCCTGGGAATCCTTGGCCATGCCTGGCAGCTCAGGCCCTCTCTTGAAGGCTCCAGCCTGTGCCTGGCAGTGCCTGACATTTGTATATATCTAATTCAACTGGTTATTGTAACAAACTATAGGATAAACCCTGAAAGTGTAGTCTTAAACTGGATGATGTAAAATTATATTTTAACTATTTGAGGAAAGTAACCAAAAAATTATTTAAATTTTTAGTGTTTTCTCTTATTAAACAATATGTAGACCACAGTGTGTGCATATTTGAAGTGAATGAGCTGTACATTGATAGGTTATAATTTGGGATAATATCCACATTTGAATATATTAAATATACTCCATTCATAAATTGTGGATAAGAGTTTAATCATTTGTTTGCTAAATATTTACTGAGTATCTAAAGGCACTTCTGCTATCAAACAGCTTATAGATGAGAATATTTTAATTAGATATTTGTCTTTAACTGAAACCATGACCAAATTAATATATCTTCTTGTGTAAAGTGCATATTTTAGGAATGCAGGCACACTTTTATTTCCTCCTGACTCTAATAAATCAAAATTACCAGGACAGGAAGAGGGTGGAACAAGATGGCAAAAAAAAAAAAAAAAAAGACCAGTAATTTCACTTTGTTGTCCATATACTCATCAAGTTAAAGAACTATCCATGCACAAAAATATCTCCACAAGAGCCAAGAAATAAGAGATGACTGCATTTGGTTGTTTAATAATAAGAAGGAAAGATGGGTAGAAGAGGCAAGAAGGGCAGTTTATATTACCCTATGGCGCTCACCTCCTAGCCCTAAACCATACAATGTAGGCACACCATCCACTTGGGGGAAAGGAGTCAAATGATCATAGGCCTCTGTGCTGAACCCTATCACCAGGTCTGTCATAGCACAAAACAATTAAGCACAGTCTCCTGATCCCTGAACCTAGGCCAGTACCAATACATTTCCCTGGTGCTAGGTAGGACCTCATGTCTGTACAAAAGGGTCCCAGTCCCTGGCCTGATTGTTGATACAGTGTTAAGCAGCAGCTGATTACAGCGCAATGGGTTGGATCTGCACTAACACAAGCAATAGTCAGGCCTCCATGGTTTCTGCATGCCACCAGCTACTTTACCAACCATGGTGGCTTTGGACTCACTGCACCTTCTCATACTACAGTAGCTGCTGTAGGCAGGGTTTTACAGATCATGATAGGTGCTCACCCTGCATCTAAGATTCATTTCACCTATAAAGAACACATGCAATAAAAATGAAGGGATAGGAAAGACCCCAGTAGACATTTCTTAAAAGATGATTTAGAGCCAGGCATGGTGGCACACGCCTTTAATCCCAGCACTCGGGAGGCAGTGGTAGGAGGATCACCATGAGTTCGAGGCAACCCTGAGACTATATAGTAGGTTCCAGGTCAGCCTCGGTTAGAGTGATACCCTACCTCAAAAATAAAAAACAAAAACAAAAAACAGATGATTTACAAATGTTCCCAATAATAAGAATATATGAAAATGTTCATCACCACTAACCATGAAGGAAGCAAAGCAAAATCTCAATAAGCTCTCATCTCATTCCTGTTACAGTGGTAATAATAATAACAACAACAACAACAACAACAATAAAGGATAGCATATAAAGTCAGACTTTAGGAGCATATATTGATGGTTGTGTAGGAAAAGTTAATATGTACAAAGTGTTGGTAGGAATGTAAATTTTTACTGCCAGTGTTTAAAATCACATTTAGATTCAAATTAATCAAAATAAAATGATATGATCCTAAAGTCTGACTTTTGGGTATATAGCCACAGTAAATAAAACCAGTATATTTGCTAACCATAATACTTTAGATAGATTCAACCAAAATGTCCATCAATGATAAGTGGAATGAATGCATGTGTGCATATATACACCAGGGGAAAATATGTAGTCACAAAGAAGAGTTAAGCTCAATACTAAAGAAGACTTAATAACACACCTGCCAAGGCTCAGGGACCATTGCAGAAACAGGGACAGAAAAACTATAAGAGCCCACAGAGTGAGAAGGGGGGATCCAGAGGCACTGTCTCCACCAAACAGAGACTGAGTAGACTGAGTGTTGCATTTATGACCCCAGAATGAATACTATTAACTCCATTTAGGAGGGCTTCAGTGGAATGTGGTTGGAGAAGAGGGGATATAAGAGAATAAGCTATGGATAATATGACTAACACATAACTGGTTCATACAGTAAAATTTCATAATTATTAAAAATATTAAGGGTGAACTCCTATCATTGTGACATAAATAAATCTGGAGGACATTATCTTACATGAAATAAGACAGGTTCAAAATAACAAAATGTATTTTCCACATTCACTTGTAGACTCAAAACAAAACTTGAGCTCATTAGAGAAGGAGAATAGACCAGTATTTACCAGAACCTAGGGTGGTTAAGATGAAGAGAGAATTGGAAGATGTTGGGCAACAGGTAGATATGTACATGTGGGTAATATAAGTTCAAGAGATCGTACAGCAAGGTAACTATAATCAATAGTTGTTATTCATAGGGGTGAAGTAATGGGTTGAGACAGTAAAGAAAGGGTGTGGCTGTGCACAGTCAACAGGAAAAATCCCTGTGAGGATGGCCCTGCTCCCTGTCTTTAGTGTATCAATGTCAAACTCCCAGGAACAGTACTGTGCTGTGGTTTCTCTGAGACTATTATTACACTTGGGGTACTTGGTGAATATTAAAAATGCTCTATATCATTTCTTATAATTGAAGGTATCCACAGAGTACCTCAAAATAAATAACTGACGGTAAAAGCAAAACAATTTTTGAAAACAGCAAACAAAAACCCAAGTTTAGCAGGATAATACAAGAATAATGTGAGGTTACAGATATTAAATTTCTGGTTGTCCTTTCCTATCCTAAATGATAGCAAGTATGTAGTGCTGAGCCCTGGCAGGTAGTTTTTACAGAGTGAATTGTATTTTAGATTAATTTTGGTATCTCACTACATAAGGAATTCTATCAAATCCTCTTGAAATATCAATAATTTTCACACTCTGTATTAATGATTTTGTTGTATTCTTATTAACATATATATCAGTGTTTACTTGATATCATTTCTGTAATTCCTTTAACTTTCAAAATATACTTTGAAGTTTATTACTATTCTATAATTAACATTTGCTATAAATGGAAATAATAAAGAAAAATAAATATAGCCATTAAAATGTAGCCATTAAAATGAAGTATTTGTCCATTACTATCTATATACCACAGCACTGGTGGCCCATAACATTGTACATTATATGATTGTAAATTCAGATTTACATGAATTTTATTTTCATAAAAAATAATTTAGATAGATGATAATTTATCAAGGGTACAAGTTGCACCAGTCATGTATATCTATTTCCTATTCTCCAGCACTTAATACTTGACATATAACAAGCATTCAATAAATAATGAATGTCACATTAATGAATGAGGCATATATTTATATACCCATCCCCTAAAGTGCTACATTGTAATAATGTATAAAATAAACAATTCATAAGATAAATTGTAACCATGAATAAAATAAGCAATAAAATAATGCTTAAATTATGTGTGATACTACATTTTAACTGGCATATGTTTGTATCCTTAGTTTTCCAAAAACTAGAAACACAATTCAAAGCATTTCTCTTACACTTTAGAGTAATCTTGTGCATCTAGGAAGGGTGCTGTGATGCACATAAATGGAGTGGGTAGAAGGCAGTATAAGAGCAGGCTTCATGACAAGAAGAGTGACAAGAGGGAAAGGAAGTTTAGAAGTAACAATGCAAGGTTATTTCCAATTATGCTGTCAGGAAGAAATGATTAAATTGGGGATTAAATATAGGTGGAAGGTTGCTTCTGTGGACAAAAACCTGTCTTATTAATAGTTATTTATAAATAATCAATTCTAAGAACTCAGCTTTCCTAAAATGAGAGGCTCAACATTTCCCTCATAGATTTCTGGTGAAACTCACTTCTAATGCTTAAATCTCAACCTGTTTCCTTTTGTCCATGAACTTAAGAACTGACATAATCGATTTTCCACATCATTTGTGTGAGAAGAAAAGCCTTACTAATGCTGAAGTGAGCATAGCATTTTGAACTCATTTATAATCAGAGGTTCACCAGCCAGACAAGCCCCTAAGGAACAGATAGTCTGTTCCTTAGAGCCCGTGAGGCCTCAGTAAGCAATCCTCAGTAGCTGAATGTCAGGAAGCCACTGGTTAGCTGCTCAGAGTCATTTTGCCAGTAATCACAGAGATAAATATTTTCATACTTCAGAAATACTACTAAAATGTTACAATGATATAAAATGGGGCCAATTATTGAGTGTTATTAACCTAAGAGAATGTTTTGTATTTAATTTTATTCAAAAAACTTGTTAAGTAGTGGGTTATGGCTTACTTCCCTGAGTTTTGAAAAGTCATCTACAAATGTATTCATGCATTCCTTTCTAAATTGAGTATCAGAGCTGAATGTGGTGGTATTTATTGTAATAGGATTGTGATTTTTGAAGCCAGCCTGGGATACAGAGCATGTTCAAGGCTGGCTTGAACCATAAGGAAAGATCTTGATGTAGGACAACAAAATGAATAAGCAAATAAAATTTTTATGAGAGAGAGAGAGTGAAAAATGGTGTGCCAGGGCATCTAGCCACTGCAGTTGAACTCGAGATGCATGTACCGCCTTGTGTGCATGCATGACCTTGTGCATCTGGCTTATGTGGGTTCTGGGGAGTCAAACCTGGGTACTTATGTTTTGCAGGAAAGTGCCTTAACCACTAAGCCATCACTGTAGCCCATAAGTAATTTTTCAATGAGCACCAGAAAAGAGGATAATTAAAGGGAAACAAAAGAAGGACTGAGAATGTGTCTTGGTGGTAGAGTGCTTGTGTAGCATTCGGAAAGCCCTGGGTTTGATGAACACTACCAACAAAACAATGTAATAAAATAGACTTATCCACCCACAAATTTGGAGTAGAATGATAGTACATTCTGCCAAAAAGAATAGACTATATAAGGGCAGGGATCTGTAAAATATCTATAAAAGTCTTACCTTCAGTCCACTTGCAGCAACGTGGCCCAGGTACAAGACATACCTATGTTGACCCTTCTGTCATGGTATATATATATTAAGGCCATTAAGATGTGCATAGTAGCACATGCAGATATTTTGGTAGCCACAATGGAGCAGTTCTATTTGATGATTTAGCAAGATCTTATTCAAGCCAAAGAACTCTGAAACCCAGGAAGTAATGAGGAGGTAAGTATACATTGTAAAGTAATTCCAGAAGTCAGTTTTCCCTCTGTGAGGGAAGGAAGAGATCTCAGTGTTGTTGGATACTTTACTGCTCATTAAGTGGAACAAAGGAAGAAAATGTTCATAACATTTGGAAATAGGCTTCTGACATTAATACCTGAGATCCAAACTGTATAAATTTTGGCAATTTCAGACCAATTCTGCTTGTCTGGAGGAACATACATGTGAATGTCCGGCAACTGTTAACCTGGTGTATAACCTTTGTTAAATCCCATCATTTCCTTTTGCTTCAGTCTGTACGTGTGTTCAGCATAATATTCAATGGAAGGATTTTTTGAGAACTGATTAAAGTTATAAATGTGAAATGGAGTACAAAGTGACAAATGTTACACTTGTTCTTGACATGATGCATGGATGTTGTAGCCACATATATTGAAGATGATTTGGTCAGGATAGTTTGTGCAGACAACAACATCTGACTCTAAAATTTTCATTGGCATAAAGCAATGAGGTTGACTTCTTCCTCATACTGTCTGTGGTATGCATGCAAATCTCTTGCTGCAGGAATTCGAGTTGCTTTTTACAACCTCTGGAAATTGCTAGTCATTGTGATGCAGAAGGGTACATGTGAATCACATGCTGCTCCTTAGAACTCTGCCTGGAAGTGACTCCTATCACCCTAACTTACCCAGAGAAACTCACATTTCCACACTTAACCTGAATGTGCTGGAAAACTGCCATCCTCCAGCATGTCTGCAGGAGCTGGAAGCCTGGATGACCATCACTGGTGGTTTCCTTCTTTCACAGTGAAGCTTTCTAGGTCTTTCTCTGGTTACTAATACCACTGCATTCTTTCTGCTCACTTTTTAACAAGTGAGTGATTGTATTGATTTTATATTTTTCAGTTTCAAGGTTTGTTGACATTAAGAATTATCGAATTATAGCTGTCTTATAGCAGAATATTTTACTTATTTAAGAGAAAGAAACCATTGTATAAAACCCTACTTTTGTTTTCTGTGTTAAACAGACATTGATGAATGCTCTGATGGCTTTGTTCAGTGTGACAGCCGTGCTAACTGCATCAACCTGCCTGGATGGTATCATTGTGAGTGCAGAGATGGCTACCATGACAATGGGATGTTTGCACCAAGTGGAGAATCCTGTGAAGGTCAGTACAAGCAGAGGATATAGAGGTCAAGACTACTCTTAACTGGAAAATATGCAAACAGTGAGATATAAACAATAGATAGGTAAGATCTAAGCCATTTGTGTTTTTGCTGTGAGTCCATACAGCAGTGATTAGAAATGTGTTACTATTCAACCTTTGCTTCATAACAATGTTCATTTAATTGAGATCAAGTTTGTGACACTACATCTATCATTTTTGGAACCTTACAAATGTTAAAATATGCCTTAGAATGAAAAACACTTATCACATAAACTTTTGAAAATGGAAGCATACAAAAACCTGGCCCTAAAACAGATAGAAAAAGTAGGCAGTGTAAGCATAAAAGAGGGGAGGTTGGTGTGGTAAGAAGATGATGCTGGTGTGACTGAGAATAATATATATGGTGCATGTTATTCTGAGCTGTTCCTAGCATATGGTTATCTAGCAAAGTAAGGAATAGTTGATGAGTGTTGAATCTTGAATGTTGAATACAAAAGATGTGTTCTCTGCTCCCAACTAGTATTTAATCTAATAGGAGTAGACAATTCAATGATTACATTTGCTAATTTACCATTGATTTTCAGTGGAATGACAAACAGTTCTGCTGTTCTATTCCCTCTACTAAGAAATATAGCTTTTAGAAGCCAGGCAGAGCAATGGAGTGACTAGATTGCTGCCAGTACTGATAGAGTTTCCATCACAATCCTTGGCACAGGAAGGAAAAACAAAGCAAAACTCAAGAACTCATTTTCTCTATTTGTATTCACAATTTCATAAAGCAACACCCTGAGAGAATATTGGGGTAAAGATGGTGCAGTCAATGAAACTCATTGGGAATCTAACATAAAGGTACTTGTCACCTCAATGTTAAGATCTTTCACCTTTGAGCCTGAGAGGATTTCTATGAGAAAAGTAGAAGAGATATGAGTGATGGATGCCAAGGCCCCAGAATGCTTTGCCAGCAGCTGGAAGGACTCTGGACCAAGCAGAGGGCCATTTATAGCTTTACACACGAATGGGAATGTTTTGTCTTACCTGAGCCTGAACACTGGCATTTCTAATGATCACTTAATTGCAAGGAATATTCCAGCATGAATATCTCCAGCTTATAATGCCAAGAACCAAAGATTACAGTCCATAGACAGATCAAACTGATTTTCTCCCTCTCTGATAATACTTTTCCTGTGTTCTATAGTGTTGTCTTATGTGACTTTTTAAAAATGATGCAAAGCAATGAAAATAAGCTAACTATAAATTATATATATATATATATATATACATATATATATATATATATGATATATATATAGGCTGAAAATATATTTTCAGTTTAGCTCTCCCAATCAATTCCTACTGATCATGTAGGATAACCTGTTTGTGATTGTGGGTGACATCCTGGCCTATTCTATTCTGTATATTGGAACAGAAATGGGGAAAAAAGTCATAAGGTGACACCCATTATCTCATAAATGTATAAACACAAATTTCAGGTGGTATGCGCTGGTAACTTCCAAAACTTAGCAACTGAAAATAGCATGTCAACTTTTCTGAGGACCATAAATCTATGTGCAGTTTGGCTGGGTGCCTCTGGTTCCAGGTCTCTCATGAGATCACAATCAAGCTTTATGCTCAGGACTATGGTCTTATTTTGAAAGCTTGACTAAAAGATATATTTCCAAAGTTAAATATGTGACTATGTTAAGGCCGCAGTTTTCTGTTTTAAGTTGTTAGAGCTGGCTTCCCACACAGGAAGCGATCAAGAGAGTGAGAGCAAATGCCCAATATGGAAGCCACAGTCTTTTAATAATCATAGGTTAGCTATGATATTCCATTTCCACGTTTTATTAGAAGCAACTCAATTGATCCAGCCTACATTCAAGGAAGGAGGATTATTATCCTAATGGGTGAGGACTAAGTGGTGAACGTCACTGACTGCTATCTAAGAAGTTACTTAGGATAAGGGCCACACATGATTCAGGGTTGTCTTACTTCTCAGTTCTCTGTGATACAACGATATCATACCTTCTTCAATCTCCTCATGTTTTGGATGCCATATCCTTTCTCTGTGGTCCCTGCCACTGACTTACTTGACTAAGAAAATTATAGTCATCAAAAGTTGACTGACATAATTTAAGAGGGAGATGAGCCTGGTCTAGGAGAAAGATGAGGTGGGATGCCCTTTTAGAGTTAAACCTTTATTAGGAGACTTGTAGCACCACAGCCCAGGTGGCATGGTGGGGTATAAAGCTAGAGAGAAAGTGAGAGACAAAGAGTGGTTCTAGAAATCTGGAAATACAAATGTCAAAGTGAGCTTGTTGCTTTCATGGATTTCTGAAGGGGAGGGGGACTCTTTTATGTCATGTGTCTCAGCTTATGTGCTAAGAGCCATGGAGACAATGGAGAGTGGACAATGGAGAAATAAAGAAGGCCTCTGCCCTTCCATTTCTACCTTGGGGCCTCTGCTGCCACCCAGTTCCTGAAAGTGGCTTTGTATTTTCCTGGTGTCATGACACTGCTTTTGTTTTCCCACCTGGCCCTAGTTGCCCAGAAGCTGTGGCCTCTTAAAGTGACCACATGTATGTTCTAGACACTACTTCACTTTTCCTGGAGATATAATAGCTTTCTCACATTTGTACTTGCCGCTGTCCAGCCCACTTGTCTCAAGAAATGAAGTGTGATTCTCCTGTCAAAAATCAAGTCCTCCCGTGGCTGGAGAAATTGCTCAGTGGTTAAGGTGCTTGCAAGCAAAGCCAAAGGACCCAGCTTTGATTCTCCTGGGCCCTCATAAGCCAGATGCACAAGGTTTCACATGCGTCTGGAATATGTTTGCAGTGGTTGTAAGCCTTGGTGCACCCATTCTATCTGCATCCTTCTCTTTCTCTCTTTCTCTCTGTCTCTCTCTTTCTCTCTCCATTAAATAATAAAATAATTTTTCAAAAATCAAGCCCTCCAACATACCGTGCATCTAATCATTTTCATTTCAGAAGTTCTTATTTGAAGACTTTGCCTTTAATATATCCATTTTCCATATTATAATAGATTCCTTTCCTCTTTCAAAAATTCTCTATCAACATGCAAACATTCTGGAGTAACAGCCATTCTTTAAAATTAAAAAAAAAAAGGGCTGGAGAGATGGCTTAGCGGTTAAGCGCTTGCCTGTGAAGCCTAAGGACCCCGGTTCGAGGCTCGGCTCCCCAGGTCCCACGTTAGCCAGATGCACAAGGGGGCACACGTGTCTGGAGTTCGTTTGCAGAGGCTCTCTCCCTCTATCTGTCTTTCTCTCTGTGTCTGTCGCTCTTAAATAAATAAATAAATAAATAAATAAATAAATAAATAAATAAATAAATAGAAAATTAACCCTCAATTCTTAAAGTGCTTTTTTAAAAAAAAATAATAATAAAATTAAATAAAATTTAAAAAAAAAGAGAGGGCTAACTTCCCTTAATATCACCTAACTCCCTTAGTATCTTCCCTCATATCTCCTGTTTGCTGTCTTTTTAACAGAATTCTTTGTAAGAACAGAATTCCCTGTGCCTGTTCTCTCTGCATCCAGTGAGCAGTGAGGCTTTGGTCCCACTACTCTGACTGATCCTTTCTTTACAAGATTTCTAACAATTTCCAGCTGGCTAAATTCTAGTCAATTAATGCCTCCTTGTCTGACCACTCAGATGTTTGACTTAAACTTTTTTCTCAAAACCTAAGTTTCTTGCCTTGGTTTTAGAGACACCTCTGGCTTTCTTTCAGACTGTATATTAAGGCTGTTCTTTTCTCTTCAAAGAACTTCATGTTTGAGTCTCGGGTCTTAAATATGTTCTCTACATATTCTCAAACCCCAAATCAATCACTTTAATAGTTTAAAATGCCATGGACATATTCTTTACTCAGACCTCTTCCCTAGCTACAGCTTTATAGAACTAGGGCTCTAGAATGTGACTTAACTTCAATTTCTAATTGATCTAATAAGATATACAATAAAGTTCTTGGTTTACACTTAGTTCTAGAGATACCTAAGTGTAGATGCTCACACCAACATCTTGGGAGTCATTGTATTTTTCTATTACATCTTTTCAAAGAAGAAAGAAAGAATCAAAGAATAGTAATTCAAAAGAACTAATCTATGTTATTCAAGAAAAATACCAAAAGACTATGCAGTTATTCATTTACTGCAATTTCAATGATTTGTAGAATTGTAATATTAGTATTTAGAAAGATCCAATTTTAAAAGTATGATTACATCTGTAAAGGTGCTATATTTTTGTTGCTTTAAAAAATAAGGATTTTCAAATCACAGAGAACCCAGCTGTGGTTTTGCAATTACTCTGAGGTAAAGATTCCTAGCAGGAAATGTAAATAAATAACTATACTATGTCACTATCTTTAAAGCGATACTTACATTCACCACATGAAAGTTTAAAAGCTGCATTCATTCAAGTTGTATGCTGTTTTTCTTACCCTTCTTTCTCTGAGGCTTAGACACTTAACCCCAGGTAACATGCTGGCATGTTACCATCCTAGTCCATATTGTCATTTCTCCTGCGCCTGCAATTTTGAATAACTGAACACAATCCAGTATTTTCCACATGAGTCTATTTCACATTCAGGCCCATATTTTTATTTATTTCTTAGTTGGATAATCTTTAAGTTTTATGAAGTTCCTTTGAGCTCATGACATCAAACAAATAATCAGTACAGTATGCTATCTTTTAAGTATTCCACTCAAGCCAAGTTACACATTTATTACCTATATTAAAATACAAATGAGGGACGGGGCAGACGGTTCAATGGATAAAATATTTGATACACAATCTGAGTGCTGCAATTTGAATCCCCAAACTTTAAGTAAAAACCAGAAGTTGTAGTGGGCATCTGCAATTCCAGTGTGCCAGTTGTAAAAGGGGAGGTGGATATGGGAGGAAATTCACAACCTAGTGGAGAGAAATAATGAGAAACCTTGACCGAGACCTCGTTTCAATGAGGTGGAAGACAAGGACTGCACTGAAAAGTGTTCTATGACATCTGCACATGCACCTTGGGACACTTGTGCCTGCATTCATACACATCAACACACACATATACACGCCCCCCAAAATACTTTTAAAAGGCATAATTAAAATGGATTCCATTTAACTCAATCAGTAGCACTGAATATTTACTCAACTTTGGTTACATTACCAGAAACTTCTGTTTTCAAATATGAGATAGAAACAGTCACTGTTCTCGGTGTGTGGAAGACAGAACATGGACAGCAACAGTCATTATGCTGAATGGATATAGTAAGAAATCTAGGAGACAAGGTGGAGAGTGACTGAGAAAAATAATTTGATTCTGAGGAGAGAATGGAAATTGTGTATGAGGAGGAAACAGGGAGCAGTTACTTCTTTGGCATTGAGAAATGCTCATTTGAATGCCTAGTATTTGCATCGGAACTGTTAAATATGAAGTTATTGGCAGTTGAGGTAGGGAATGAAGACAGTATGAAGAGTATCTTACATTGCATGATATAAAATGTGACCTTCTGGCTGGAGAAATGGCTTAGCAGTTAAGCCACTAGCTTGCCACTCCCAAGGACCCACATAAGCCAGATGCACAAGGTGACACATGCCTCTGGAGCTCATTTGCAGCAGCTGGAGGTCCTGAAACACCCATTCTCTGTCTTTCTCTTCCTTCTTTCTCTATCTCAACTAAGTAACTAAAATATACAAAATATATTTAAAAATTAAATATCGAAATGTGGTCATTTAGATACATCCTCAATTGAGTACATCCTTGTGTCTGCTCTTGTCGCTTCTGGTCTGTAGTCAGACCCATTCTTTTTTCTTATGCCTGCTAGCCAGCCCCTACTTTTCTTTATGTCTTTAATCAGCCAAATCTTCCAAGTCAGCCATGTAAGCATTCTCAATCCTTCCTCCCTCTGAGATGCGAAGCTACCAATCACTCAGCCATGGTGACTCTTCCTGGTTTCCTCTCTGTGTGTTCCTCAGAAAAGCTTTAGGAGCACCGACTTGGATCCTGACTTCTCAGTTTCTGTTTGTACTCTATGTTTTCCTGACCATGAGCTTGAGAAAGTTATGTTACATTGTTAGGCCTCACTCTCCTAATATCAAATTAAGATTTCCCTGAAATTCCAAGGGCCATTGTTAGTATCAAATGAGTCAACACTTAGAGAATACTGTCTGGTATCACCGATCATTCTATGAGCTTTCTCTGTCTGTTCATCTCTTGCCTGAACTGCTAAAACAGCTGTTCATGGATCCTAAGGCTTCAAATCCACAAATGCTCCAAATCCTTTTCCAAAATGATGACAAGGGATATTTATAAAATATTAAAAATTGATTATGATTACTTGCATTTTCCCCAAATAACATTTTATTGCCTTTATAAGAAAGTTCAAATTTCTTGTAATCTATCACCTTTCTTTGGGCCTGGCTGTTCAGCTGAGTGACTGTCTCCTCTGCTGTCCAGCAGACCTTGTAGAACATTTCCATTTCCTCCAACAGCCTTGATAACTCTAAAAACTTTATGCCTCTGATTTCAGTCCTACTTCAAAATACTCTATACCATGCTATTAGTTCCTCTTTTAAAGGCTGAATGTTAGTCAAATTATGACAGAATCAGATTTTACAAGTAAGTTATTTGAGGGGGAGTGAGCTGTGACAAATTTTGGTGCTAAAACAAGTTCCATGAAAAAGGAGTCATGGCCAATGGGTTTAGCAATATTGTTTCTTTAATAATCAGTCAACATGTATAATTAGCAAAATATGTAAAGTTGGAAGTTTTATATATGGAAGACTTCCAAAGTAGCATATAAAACCTATTGTATTGTATTGTAAGTTCTGAAATTCAGAGCCACTAATTAATTGGGTAAAGTTTTGGTGTTAAGAAATTCAGTATAAATATTAATTAGAATAATCAGTTAGTTCAAATGAGTTCAAATCAACTTGCAGGGTGAGGTTGTAAGCAGTCCATTAGGATGCTTCTGCTTACAATGTTTTCTAGGTAGGCCACTACATGCTTGAACCATCGAGGCAAGCAATGCCTTGCTGTGTGCCTCTATTAGACATGTATTTTATCAAAGACTACATTTCACATGTATCTGTACATCTCTGTCTTTTGAGGCATATCTAGAGACTACTTATGACTTTAAGAAAAATTGTATTACCTAGTAGGGGAACTTTTATTTTGAAATACAAAGAAAAATAAAATGCAAGGAATCCAGCCATAACAGTCAGTGGAATAGCATCTTCATAAAATGGTTGTATAGTAAGAGGTATTGGTAAAGTTTGTGCTCAGTGGGACCAAATTATTGTGGTGCATGTTTTTCTGCACACCATAATCCAAAGTCTAAGAGTTTATTAAACAAAGGCAAAGATGAGCATGTCCAAAATACCATATTATTTTGAGGATACCAAGTATAGAGCTAATTTATAAAATTTATTTTTATTATAAAAGTTAACTGATCTGAAATTATATATATGTACATATATATTTGCAATTAATTGTTTAAATTTTTGCATGTTGCAATACAGTTTTCTTTTTAGTCAGTTGTGTTCCCTTGACAAATCATGCTAAAATGTAGCTCATTGTAGTCATATTAACATTTTCAACCATTATCACAATACATTGGTTTTGTTGAGATGGGAATTTATAAAAATAAAAGTACTAGGTACCTTATTTTCAGGAATATATTGCAATTGAATTTTAGTACTTAAGAATTTAAATGGGACCAATATATATTTACCAAGCAGGTCTTCATTCAGTGTTGAAATCAAGCCATTTAAGAAAGATATTTGCCAGACTCAATCTGTAATATCTTCAAGGAAAACGAGTGCCTTGTTCCCCTAGTTCAAAGTTACCAATCCATCCCATCCTTTCTCCAACCCACTTCTGCAGTGATTTGATTTTTTTCTTTCTTGACCTTTACTTAGAGGAAACAGATGAAATGGGAAATAACTGTTTACTGCCACTCATATAGTCTCTGAAATGTATTTTGGCTCATGACCTTTAAATTATGGGGTAAATAGAATGAATCACATGTCCTCTTATAGACCTGATCTATGGGTCAAAGTATGTTGGCTTTTCATTTGTATGAAAATTTTTTCAGCTGTCATGCCTGTGGAATAGGTAAGGCTGGTGGAGGATGGCAACTATTGAGTGAGTTGAGCAGGGCTGTGAAAGCATGATCAGAAATGTGATGTCAAGAAGGAGTGGCATCTTTGTAAGGGAGATGGTAATTGCACATGGTTCCTTGCCCTTCATGAACACAGTCTAAGGATAGTGTCATAAGTCAAAGAGCACTGGAGCAGAATACTGGAAATAGCTTGCATGCAGAATGGAGTGGCTGGGAAGAGGGTTTAAAATAGAATAAAATGCCTCAGGAGTCCCATGATATTTCTCATCCACTAGAAAGAGATGTGTTGTAAATACCAGTGTGGCATTGAGCATTATATCTCCAATAAAATGTCATAGGCATGTTTTATTTGATAAGTTGAGTTATGTTCTTACTTTCAAAAATATTATTGTCTCACAAAAGCTAATGGTATTTATAGAGATATAAAAATTAAAATTCTACATAAGGATATCCAAATTTTGAAACTTTTTGAAATTTGATAGCATTTTTCCTGTGAAGCTCACAAGTTATGCACATTGCTTTAGTCAGCATTTGATAGGAAATGTGTCAATAAATGCTTTATGTCAGCTTGCCTGATTGCAAGCTAATGGAAACAGCATATTCTTGGTCCTCTTATGCATTTTTTCTTGGCTATAGATATTGATGAATGTGGGACCGGGAGGCACAGCTGTGCCAATGATACTATTTGCTTCAACTTGGATGGTGGGTATGACTGCCGCTGTCCCCATGGAAAGAACTGCACAGGAGACTGCTTCCATGATGGAAAAGTCAAACACAGCGGACAGATTTGGGTGTTAGAAAACGATCGCTGCTCTGTGTGCTCATGTCAGGTCAGCACAAATTTTCAGTTGGGTTGTGGTTTGCATGCCCTTTAAGTATATAAATTGGTGAGTTTGGACAAATGCAAGCAAGCATCCTCTTTACAGCCATTCTAGTTAATGTAACAGAACATTTTCATCAGCCCAAATATTGTTTCCTTTTTTTGTTAGTACTGCTCATTCAGACTCAAGCAAACACTGCTTCCAGTCCTCTCTCAGTCACATTAATATTTTCTAGAGCCCCAAATCAGTGGAATCATATGGAATATACTTATATCTGGCTTCTTTTTCACAGCATGACATTTTCTGAGATTCATTTATATTGTTGCGAGTAACTACTGCTTTTTATTACTGAACAATATTGCATTGTACATTATATCCCAGTGTTTGTCTCCTTTCATGTTAATAACATTTTATTAGCATGTTAATTTTTTCTTAATCATCATATCATTTGAACAAATGTAGAAATGAGGCCAGAATACACCAGTAGTAACCCTAGAGGGAAAAAAAAAATCTATTTGGGCAACACTTTTATTATAGGTGTTCTGTTATATGTACCCAGTTAATAATGGAGACTTAAATTATAGTTAAATAATTAATACTACATACAAAGTATTCAAATTATGAGACTAATATTCAAATCCTTGTATATTTGTGACTAAAAGCACATAATGAACATATAGTAGCTACCTTTTTTTTTTTTTTTTTGCTGGAAAGCTTTTGGTATATTTTTCCTGGTCAAGTCATGTAAGGCATGGAGTGGGAAGTAAATAAGTCTTCCAGCTTGATTCATTTCTGTCTGTTAGCTTCAAAGTGGAATATTAAAGGAACTTAATTTTGTGAAGTAATGTAAATGATTGCAGCCTCCAAATAATACTAGTGGTCTGAAAAAGTGGAGGGGATCAGTAATGCCTTATTTCCTTCTCACTCAGAATGGATTTGTTATGTGTCGACGAATGGTCTGTGACTGTGAGAATCCCACAGTTGATCTTTTTTGCTGCCCCGAATGTGACCCAAGGCTTAGCAGCCAGTGTCTCCATCAAAATGGGGAAACCTTGTACAACAGTGGTGACACCTGGGTCCAGCATTGCCAACAGTGCCGTTGCTTGGTGAGTACAGCTACATGCAGTGGCAGGAATGCTTGTTCCCCACCCCCACCCCAAATGAGCGACACCATGTACTGGCCAATGATGCAGAGATGGACACAAGAAAATGGCCTGTGGAGTAGCTGTGGTGCCCTGCATTATGTTTGTTCTCCGGGAAGGACAGCTCTTTTAGAAGTATTTCCTTAGCCCAGGCTAAGGAAAGCCCTACTCTCCCAGTTCACCCCCCCCCCATGTAACTTATGCTTACTAAAGGACAGTTATGGGTAGAATAATGCATCCATGAAAAAAATCACTCTTTTTCTAAGTAAAGCTTTGTGATCCAACCTCTAATCTCAGACTTTGAAATAAAATAGCATGTTTTTTTCTTTCTTTCTAAGGCATGTTAGGCAGCGTAGTTCTGTGGGCAACTTGTCTTGCACATACCATGATTATGCAGTTGAATGCATATGAGAATTGAATTTTTTTATAGATTTATGAAAGTTTTCCTAGAGATAAGGGCTAATGAGAATAATAACACCCTTTTTATTAGTTGACTAAATGTCTTGTTTCTTCCTAATTGTGCAAATGAAAAGGAAAGTTGAGCTATATGTCCTTAAAACAGAAGTTTCACAGGCAAGACTCCATTTAAAACTGTAGTCGGTCCCTTTCTGTTTGTGTGAAGATATTTTTGTGGCATTGCTTTAATGCCACTTTCTTTTAATGCATTTACTCCAAAAATCAATTGTAAAAGCCACGTCAGTTTCTGCACATAGAAGTTGCTTTCATCTCCAAGACCATGAGATTTAGAATTATGAAGAAAATAGGAAACTGGTTGAAAAAGTGTTTTAAAAGATCCAGGATGGAAAGATGGTTTAATGGTTAAGATACTTGCCTGCAAAACCTAAGGACCCATGTTCCACTCTCCAGATGCCATATAAGCCAGACACATAAGGTGTGTCGCATATGGTCACAATGGACAAACACATCTGCAGTTTGATTGCCATGGCTAGAGGCCCTGGCATGCCAATTCTTTCTCTCTCTTTTTCTTGGCTTCTCTCACAAAAAAGATTGCAAAAAAAAAAAATCCAATTCATACAATTTTCTAATGTTAAATTAGAGAGACTGAAATCAGGTTTTTGTTTTGTTTTTAGGGAGAAGCTCAAAGTTCTTAAGTAATAAATGTATAAACTAGCCAACATACTATGAAATTCCTTTCATATTTTATTGTGTTTTTGTATAAATGGACAAAGCTTTCTTTATGAGAGAGGGATAAATGAGAAGTTTGGGCAATCAAGAATGAAAAGGTCCTCATGATGAAAAAGTTAAAAAGAGGTATCTTCCACTTTGAGTAGTTCCCCTCTGTCATGGGAAAGATAGGACCTGCTTTTGTTTTGAGGGAAATGGTTGTTGTGTTATTGCACAGTCCTTGAAGACTTTAAAAATCCATTCTAACAGCTCCCATCAGTGTAGCAGGGCTTGTGCAGATTCTCTGCAAAGACTCAGAGCATTGGGACTCAACCTATAGCTATCAATCACAGGTTGAATACTCAGTAACCATTGTGCTTCCTCCAACTCTGTGGTCTTTTCTCTCTGCCTGAGGCCATCTTTTCTCCTTGCAGCGAGGGGAGGTTGATTGCTGGCCCCTGCCATGCCCAGATGTAGAGTGCGAATTCAGTGTCCTCCCAGAAAATGAGTGCTGCCCACATTGTGTTGCTGACCCTTGCCAGGCAGACACCATCCGTAATGACATCACCAAAACCTGCCTGGATGAAATGAATGTGATTCGCTTCACTGGGTCCTCTTGGATCAAGCATGGCACAGAGTGTACTCTTTGCCAGTGCAAGGTAAGGCACTTAGCTGTAAGATGTGAGTACTCTGTCCACGGCACCCAGGACTCAGAGATAATGTGCACAACCTGTACAATGAGGAAGCAGGAAGATTGCCGCTTGGCTTTATTAGTGCCAGGCTGACCGCCATGTGCTTCTGTGATAGGTTTTTAGGGAGAAGGGGCCTGTGTGCATGGCACTGATCAGTAGAAACAACCCAAGTTAGTCTAGTGGAGCTAACAACATATCTGTAGAAAAAAAATAGTAACATCAAACTTCATGTTTCTCCTTGCACAATGGAAGACAATATTATCATATTGATTTTTACCTAGTTCCTTTATGAGTACTATAAAATATATTGACAAAGTAGATGTATAACATTTTCAAAAGAGGAACTCACTGTTAAAAATGGGCATGTTTTGTGGTTATTATGGTCAGTTACATTGAATTGAAAATTTTTACATCTGTTGTTTACCATATTTTATTTCTAGAATTGGTAAAAAAAAATCATTATAAAGATTTCCCATTTTGTTTTCCTAGGAAAATGGAGCTTTACACCTTTTACTTCAACAAAACTTATAACGTTGCAGGATAGAGTTCATAGTGACCAAGTTGAAGACATTTCAATTTATTATTCCTATAAAGTTTAGTTTGATGACCTTGTACTTCATAGTAATTGTCTAGGGTTCAACGCTAAGGCTAAATAAGTAATACAAACACTTAACATCAGCAGCAGAAAGGCATCAGAACTTGCTCAGCCTTGCATATCTGTACCAGTTCTGGTTTTTAAGTATTTCAATCTTCTAATTTTTTTCAATAGAGCACTTTCATTCAGATTCATTTATTAAAAATGCTTACTAGAGGGTCTTGATGTAATGAGACAAAGAAAGATAAAAATACATTATACTTTAAGATTCCTTTTATATCTCTTTCTGTATTTATTCTAAATTTCTATCTGTTATAATCAATCCAACTTATTAATCCAGCAAAGATTTTTGTGAACATTAACTATTGTTTTCTGAATATGCACTACCAAATGTTAAACTACTAATGTGTATCAATAATAATAAATACTCTGGGTTACTGTGTTCTACAAGGGTATATTGCCCATGTGTTGTAGACAGTTTCATGTTTCTGGAATGAACATCCAAACCAGACACAGTTTATGGTAGGAAGAGATTTATTCCAAGCTTGCATATTCAAGGGGATGTTCAATCAGGGACAGAAGAAATTGCTTCCATACATCCAAACAGAGGAAAACTGCAGCAAGCAAAACACCAGCACTAACATATGCACATGCACACACATGTGCAAGTGCATACACACACATCAAAAAGCTGCAAGTAGCAGAGACCCAGGCAGAGCTCAGACTGATCCCCCAGTACCCTAATAAAGCCAGATATATCCGGAATTTGTTTGCAGTGGCTAGAGGCCCTGGCATGACCATTCTCTCTCTCTCTCTTTCTTGGCTTCTTACTCTTCCTTTCTCTCTCAAATAAATAAATAAATAAATAAAATAGTTTTTTTTTTTTTTAAGTACCAGAGTCTGTGGGGGACATACATTCAAACTACAGCTTTAGCGTCCAGCAGACAGATGATTTCTTGACATTTAATCATCCAATTGAGTCAAATCATTTTATACTCTTAATGAGTTGTACTATTCATCGAAATACTGACAACAACGCGATAGATCTGGTTATACTATGAATATTATGCCAAGTATAGCTCAGAAAGGAAATATATTCAATAACAGGAATAAAACATGAATGCTTTCAGGTTTTATTTTGTTTTTGTTATTCCCTGGCTGATCAACAGCCACTGTAATCTCTGGACTCTTGGCAGGAACATATTTCAGAGAGAGTATTTTTTATTAGGTATTGACGTACTCCATTTCATTCATCCCTGACCCCTTCCAAAGGTATCTTCCTTGTTGGGGATGCCCATTATCCCCATGGGGATTATGGATCATGCACTGTGGGGGCAGCCATCAGTTATGGGGAAGGGGCAGTGTCTCTGTGCATAATGTCCCAACTTGTGGCTCTAACAATCTTTCTTCCCCCTCTTCTATGAAGCATCCTGAGCCATGTTTGGTTTGTTTTATGTCTTCTTCAGTAGTGGGCTCATAGGAGCCTCTGGATCTATGTTACAGTAGGTGTTGAGTGTCCTCAGTGTCTATCTCCTTCACCCTTGTGCTGATATCCCATTTCCTCTATGGTTTCAGCTGGGTCCCTGGTGAAGTGTGATGGGTTGTTTCTCTCCTCAGGTCTCACTTCTGTCTCAGAAAGAGAACCATAATCTCCAACGGAGAGTGAAGTCAGCACAGGTTAAATGGGATAGCCATTATTAGTTTAGAGAGAATTTAATGGGTGTAGACCCTCTTGTAGCCCAAGATTAGTGAGAGTTTGATATTGGAAAGCAAATAAATTATCTGGATATGATTCTTACTTGTTTCCCAGTTCTATATATGGTTTCCTTTCCACTGAGCAGATATGTTAGCCAATCCAAGAGCAGTTGGTTTCCCACCATGGCTGTGTGTCACTATTGCACTTGAGTGAGCATCAAGTCAGGTTGTTTGCTTCTGAGTAGCTTAGACCTCGAGTTGCTTGGACAGATGTTGGCCCCACCCAGTAGCTCATGTAACACCTTCTAGCACTAGACAGGCATCTGTGGTCTGGATTTCAGAGAGAGTATTTTGATATTAAAGTTATCTCCTTTGAGATAAGCACTGATTCTTAGAAGTAACTCTTTGATGCCATGTGATTTAAATATGAGTTAAAGCATATGATCATTTTACCAAATTTATTCCTCCAAATTGATTTTTATTGCCTTTATTTTGTGTTGTTTATAAAATAAGGTTCTGGGGGTAGGGAATTGGCTCAGTAGGTAAGAGTGCTTGCCACACACATGTAAGGGCCTGACTCACACAGAGTTCAGTTCTTAGCTGGGTGTGAGCCCAATCCTGAGCAAGACTAGTTAGCCTGTCTGACTGAGAAATGACAGCTTTGGTTTCAGTGATAGACTGTCTCAAGGAATTACACAGATCAGCAAAAGAAGACCCAAAATTCTACCTGGTCTTTGCCCACATGCACAGGGTGTACGCATCTTTACATACATGTACACACACACATATGCACACATTCCATACTGCACATACTACACAAATTTACACAAAAATTAAGGTTTACGTAGAACTGGGGAGAGGTGGTTCAGCTGGCAAAGTTAGTAAAGTGCTTGCTTCACAAACATGAGGACTTAAGTTTGATTCCCAGTGCTCATATACAAATGCCAGGTGTAGTGACATGCATATGTACTCCTAGCACTGGAGATTCAGAAACAGAAGGATGTTTGGGGCTCACTGGCCAGCCCAGTCTACCAAATTAGTGAGCTCCAGGCCAATGAGAGACCCTGTCTCCAAAAGAGGTATATGGTATTCCAGAGTATGGAACCCAACATTGTCCTCAGGCTTAATGTGCACCCACACACAAGCATGCACCACCTAACATTCACAAACACAAAACATAATCAAATGAGGTTCATGTAAATAGCAAATATTTTACATACTTATGTTTGTACGTTGTAAGTATGATAATTTACTGATGATTTAAAAATGCATCTCTTCTTTCTACCTTTTTCTCTAGAATGGCCATGTCTGTTGTTCAGTGGATCCACAGTGCCTTCAGGAGCTGTGAAGCTAACTGTCTCATGAAAGGTTGCTATTTAGAGAATGTTCTTTCATTCAAAAGACCAAAAAAGAAAAAGAAAAGAAGCTTAAATTAGATGTTTTGTGGCCAGCATCATGCAGCTTTGTTACTAGCTGGGTGAATGTCAATTCTAGAATTTTTGGAGTTTGAGAAAAATCACATAAAGAAAATTCAGGAGGAAACTAGACCACAATTCTGCCTGCTGTCTACCTGACATCACCGTGTCACAGAATGGCTATGGAAAGTACAGCATGACATCGTGATCCATGGTAGGAAGACTGAGCCTGTCAGATCTTTAGAAGCTTCTGGCTTCATTGGCGCAGAAAGTTCCTTCAAGGTCAGAATCATTATGTCAGTTAGGTTCCTCACTGCAAAAATGAAGACAGGCAGTGGATGAATTTTATTTTCAGAAGCAAAACAACGAGGATATAACATGTTATGTACAGTACACACTCTGAAAAGAAATCTGAAACAAGTTACTGTAATGACAATAATGATGCACAGGCATGGTTACTTAATATTTTCTAACAGAAAAAAGTCATCCCTATTTCCTTGTTTTACTGCACTTAATAACATTTGGTTGGATTTGTTCAGTATAAGCTCGTTCTTGTGCAAAATAAAATAAATATTTCTCTTACCTGATAACATATGAGTTCACTGTGTCTTGTGTCTTTAAGGTGTACCACTTTTCTACAGGTGGCTGAAAATACAAATTGCTTTCTAGTATTTCTGATGAAAAACTCCCACTATGATATTTCCAAGTTGAAAGGTGATTTTCATTCAACCATATGCCTAAGTGTGGGTGGTGGTGGTGGTGATGGATGCATTTGTTACATCTCTAGATCTTTCCTTTCACTCTACTGCCATGTTCCGCATCCCGTGGGACCAGTGTGCATGAAAGTATTAGTGAATACTCATGCCTTGGGATTCCACTTTGGTTTCAGTTATGTTGCACTTGGGGAACACTAGGAGCATCAGGAGCTCAAAGTTGGAGATGAATTCTTTTGGCTCCCTTCCTGCCAGGTCATCGTTATGATTGGCTATGTTACCTTACTAAAGGTTATATCTCTGGGTGGGTGACTTTATTTGTCCAAGCCTCATATTTAGGTTGTGAAAATAATGTGCTTATTTCTTATGTCTTGGAAATTATAGCATCTCTGGTTGCTCTGTCCTTGGAAAACACTTGGTCTGTTTCTCAGTTGCCCTGTAACGCTCACATCTTTATAAATGGTCCCTTTATTAAACTTTAATTAGCCTTCTTACACATGCCATCTGTTTCCTGCCTAATTCTGACAAATATACATAAGGATGGAAGCGTGTGAAGGTTGAGAATACTTTCAAGAAGTGGTCCTTCACATTTTGATATATAAATCCTTCTCCAGGATAAAAAGAGTCATAACAGCGCACACCCAGCTTTTGATGCATCAAAATATCAGGAGAAAAATACAAGATGGCAAAACCTAATAATTGAAATTAATCAATGGAATCATGTTCATATGTTTTGTATGAGTGAAAATATAAATATTGGCAAATTGCTTGTTTTAGTTGCATTGAGGCATTTTGCTTGAAGAAAAATGTAGAGATGAACAGGAAATGACCATTGACAAGCCACGCAAGTGATAAAGTAGCCTTTAGTTATTACCTTACCATTGCTATGAAGATAGCCTATTTAATATTTAATTTATATTTAATTATCCCAGGAAAATTTATAAATGATTTAATACTGTGGCATGGAGAATACTTATTGCTTGTGTAAATTCAAGAATCTATTTCATTGTTTTATCATAAATGTTTCTGTCACATAGCCTTCATATATTTAATTTAAAATTTCATTAGAAGGGCTGGGGAAATGGCTAGCAGTAAAGACATTTGCCTGCGAAGCCTAAGGACCCTGCTTCAATTCCCCAGGAGCCACATAAGTCAGATGCACAAGGGGGCACATATGTCTGGAGTTCATTTGCAGTGGCTAGAGGCCCTGCCATGTCCATTCTCTCTTTCTCTCTGCCTCTTCCTCTGTCCCTCTCTCTCTCTATTAAATAAATAAATAAAATATTTTCTTAAATTTCATTAGAATAGAATGTTTATTTTTCTCTGCTATGTTACTGCACTAAAGAGCAATGTAGTATCCCAGAGGGCAGCTGTTAAATATTTCTAAATGCATTTTCCTTGAGATTTCCTACTGAGAGGTACTTAAAATATTTTTTATTTTCTTTCATGAGGAGAGTAAAAAAATGTATATGTATCTATGCACACATTTACATCTATGTACACAGAAATTTACTATTTAGACATGTCTTTCTAGAAGGAAAGTAGGGTTGAAATTCTGTAGTCCAAATATTTTTTAATTCCTTTTCAGGCTGTAAGCATATTGGTGGCTGATAAACTTCTGCTTTCTCTAGACTACTGAGTGAAAGAAAACACAATTCTGAGAAGGAAAATGGGAATAGAAGCATCTTTTTCCCAAGACCATTAAATCAATGAGTCCATTCACATTGATTTTTCCCCTCTTTGAGGCTTATATCATAAATAGTAGATACCTGTGAGATTATTATTTTGTCTGCAGATCCCTGAATGCAGTAATCAGCTGCTTTCTAAGGGCATGATCCCTCAAAAAAGAGAAGATTAATGCCTTATTTCTCACTCTGTTGATAATTGGAAAAGATGCCACAGTTGAGCAATGGCAACATTATGGCAATGTGAGAACTCAAAAGCCTGCAATACTGCATTTACAATGCCTGGCTCTTACATCAGCAAGCTTTGGTAGCAATTGTCCTTGCTACGTCTAGTTTATGTCCCTTTTTCTGAGATTCAAAAAAGCACAGAATAAGTAAATATGATTATTTGGTAAGTAATACATACTGAATTACATCATTTGTCTTCCATATAAGGATGCTAAATGGCTGTTTTGGTTGGTTGGTTTTTGAGATAGGGTCTCACTGTTCCAGGTTGACCTGGAATTAACTATGTAGTGTCAGGGTGGCCTCGAACTCATGGCAATCCTCTACCTCTGCCTCCCAAGTGCTGGCATTAAAGGCATGCGCCACCATGTTTCATTTTTTTGTTGTTGTTGTTTATGTTTTGTTTTTTGTGGTTTTGCTTTTGCTTTCTGTGCTGGTTTTGTCAAATACACTTCAGCTGAATTCCCTTCATCTTCTCAATAACTTGGCTGCATATAAACAAGTTGAAATACCCTGTAATTGCCTTTACATAATGAATGGTGTATCAACACCCTAAAACAATATTCAATACTCTTGAGTACTCAAGTATAGAAATGATTCAGTTGAACAAAGCTGGAGGTGCATTACTGAATAAAATATGAGCTTCCGTTCACTAAGCATTTATCTCATCTATCAAATTTTCACATTGCTTACTAGTTAAGAGTTCTGCTGAATGTCTCTGATCCTAGAGACACATGTGTGGCCCTAGACCCATTGATCTAGTGCTTAAGTATTGGATATATCAATTGTTTTAAAGCAAGACTTTTTGTTTATATTTTTTCAAGTCGACAATGTTCATTGTACAAAAGTAAATTTATCTGCAAAAGATTCATGCTGTGAAAGGATCTTCGAAGGCAGTAGATGAATGTTTTTCCTCTGTGCATAATCTGTTCATTGCGGTATATTAACTAGGAACAGAATGAATACGACAGATGTATATTGCAAAAGACTTATGAGATTAGCTGGCACAATACAGGCTGGGTAGACCAACAATGGCTGCCTGGATACTGGAGAAGCTGAGACTCTGCAGCTGCTCAGACAGCGAGGCTGGATGCCTCAGCAGTCTCACTCTAGTGCCGAAGGCCTTGTGATTCCTGGAGTGCTTCTGGTCTTTAGTACATATTAGAAGACTGAAGAAGCTAGTTCTGATGTCAGGAAAGGATAACAGCGACAAGGTATATGCACTCATCAGGAAGAGGTGAAGGCAAGCAGGCAAATATAGCATGGCTTTTCCTACATACTTCTTTATGTCTGGACCCCTGCCAGAAGTTGCAGCTCACTTTGAGGGAGTGTGTCTTCCTCAATTAATCCTGTGAGGAAATCCCCTCACAGACATACCTAGAGGTGCACCTCTTTCTTGATTCTTGATCCTATCAAAGGTGAACAAAATTAGTCATTACAACTCCACTCTTGACAGCATGATCTCTTTATGTCATACTTAACGTCCAGTGTTAACAATGTCATAATTACACCTAACCGGATGTGACTATTTTATATAAAACTAGAAATACAAATAGAAGGCATAAGTCCTTTAAGAAATACCTCAACTTTTAGTATCTGATGATTATGATACTATATGTTTAACAATGCTTAACTACTAATATTATCTCCATCGATGTCACATTACCTAGTGAAGAAATAGAGGAAAGGAGACGTAAGTATCTTTTGAATATATGTGCATATATGTATGAGCATTCTTAACATAGGTCAGAAAAACTTAAGGCAATTACAATCCTAATTTTTGTAATTGGAAAAATGACCCATTCCATATTTCCTCCACCTTAAGCAAGCACGCAGATTTAGTTCTTTACCTGGAGGAGTGACCTGTAGCAGCATTCCTGAGAGGTCTAGACCATTTACCACCCTGCTTTAATTGAATGTTATAGTTTCTCATTGACCTTGATTACTACACGCTAATAGCAATTCTAAAGGATCATGTATAGTTTTCTTTACCTCCATGGTAGAACTCCTTTATAACCTGTTGACTCAATAATATCCTCAAGTTCAAAGTGGGGACGAGAAAGTCTTAGCTTCCTGCTCAATGGAATATTTCTTGTGCCTCCTGGTCAAAGCACTCACCCATCTGAAACCAAGACTTCTAGGTCAAAAGAGCAGAAGGTTATGGGAACAGGAAAAACAAATGTTGCTAATGGATCATTAGGAATAATGGTGAGTGATACTGTTTCCATTTCTACCTATTGATTCATGTACCCATGAATCCTGGATATAAGGGGAAAAAACAGTACTCTAAATAAGACACTGAGAACATATATAATCTTCTGGAGTACCCTGTCACAGCCTTCCAGGGTATTGCCACTTTGTTGGTGCTGTGTTTTTAAAAGTCCAGTCCACTATTCCATCAAGCCAGCTGCTTCAGAATGGTGGGGAACATGAGAAGGCTAGAGAATTACATGATAATGTGCCCAATGTCCACATATGGCAGAACAATGAGTTCCTTGTTCAGAAACACTGTTGTGTGGAATATCGGCACATCATATAAGGTATTTTTTAATCTAGGGATTGTAGTTTTGTCAGAAGCAATATAAGCAAGAAAGGCGAATCATCCATATCCAGAGTACTTCCTCCAGTAGGACAAAGAGCTGCCTTTTCCATGATGAAAGTGGTCCATTGTAGGCAACTGTTACCATTTTACTAGGTTGTCACCCGAGGAGTGGTGCCATGCTGAGGAATTCATGTTTGTCTTTGCTGCTGAAAACTTTGACACTTAGCTACAGCTCTAACCAGAAGCTTTGGTGAGCAGATGTCCATGCTGGGCCCATGTATAACATGCATCCTTGTAACTATTGGACAATGACACAGTTGGTTGGGAAAGATGTTGGCTGTAGTCCATAGAATGGGCAATCCAATCTACTTGAGTATTGAAGTCCTCCTTTGTGGTTCACCTTTTGGTAAACATTTACATGGTGTACAATTGTCTTTACATCATTTGTCCATTTGGAGGAATCTATCCAATACCCCATCACAAATGTCTTTCTCACTAGTTTTTCAATTGTTCTCCCTCTAAATTCTCAATCAGCTTTGGCTATGTGAATCAGTATATAACTGCATATTTAGCCATTTTCTCTCAAGAAAAAAGCATTACTGTGTGCAATTCCTAAAGATCTGCCCACTCTGAAGATTATGATTATTATTTTTTATCACTGCCATTCAGGCTTGTTCCAGAAAGGAGCTATAGTATTGCAGCTGTCCACTTCTGGGTGATGCCTTCATTGCATGCAGATCAGTGTGTAAACCAGGATCTACTCTTTTCTCCTCAATAAACCATACAGAGGTCATGTGTGCATGCCTGGGGGAAAAACACATTGTGACAGAAGTAGGAATCATAGGCATTTAGGCAATGTCTTCATGTAACTTAATTATGCCTTCAGGATCTGCTTAGGTACATTATCTTTTCCGTTTGATGGACTACTGCTGTGTACATCCAATTTTATGGTTTGGTAGGTAATGCAATACTAATTCATGACAAACAGCTCAGGTCATGTGGTAACTTACTGGAACATTTTCAGAATTCAGTTTCCACAAAGGTACAATGGTAAGCCAAGAGCTATCTCTCAAAGGAAGAATAGTTGTCTATAGATGACGGCAGGGCTTGCTCCAAATTCCCAAGGGTCCTCACTGGGATTCATCTATGTGGGAATCTGACCAAGCCTCAAATAAAATTCCTGTCTGCTGCCAACACCTCATTACCACCAAGCGTGCTGGATCCTGTGGCTGAAGTGGCAGAGCAGTTTTTGTAGCTAGCACCCTGGACTTGTTGAGCCTCTTTCAGTTCTAGACCTCCCTCAAAATAAGTAGCTTTCAGAGTCACTTGGCACATGGATTGAAAAATCTACTAAAGGGAGGAATGTGCTGCCACCAAAATGCTCACTAAGAATTCTGCTCCTTTATTATTGGTGATAGAGGCCAGATACAACACCTTATCCTTCACCTCAGAAGAAATATTGTTCATGACCCACAACACTGGACTCCTAGATATTTTACTGAATTTTAGTTGGATTTTATTTTCCATATTCTGATGTGGATATGCTTTAAAATAGTAAAGGTGTGCTGCTGGCAATGTAAGCCAAAATCAACTTTTTTCAATATGAAACCTTTATTTGAGACACTAAACAATAGCAAAACTAAGTAATCTACTCCACAGCAATGTAATAAAAACATTACCTCTTCAACACAGTGTAGGATTTAAATGTGACCTACATAAGGGCTTCTGTCAAGTACGATATAGTAAGATTGCTGCTGCCCTGCCATTTACCTCCAGTCCCTACTGAGGTCACATCAAAACACTGGTGGTCCCAGTAGTTTTATTGAGATAAATAACTTACCAAAAATGTTCAAAGAGACAAATCAAAATCCCTCAGTAACCATATGCCCAACTCAAGTTTAATGTACTCAAATAAGTGTTGTTTGCTTCCCACTAAAAAGCCTTTATTTCACTCACATTAGAACAATAAATCTCCCCTACTCATCTTCCTTGCCCAGTAATTCAAAGTAAAAACTCAAAAGGATTAGTAAAAGAAAATATGGGAATCAATACCCTTTACATTTGATTTAAATATTTTTAAGGTTTGAATGTGTTTAAAGTTTGTAATTCCTTGTAGGAAAACATTATCTGCATGAATACCCTAATGGCAAATCATTGTAAAATGCCTCAGCTGCATTTGGTGAGGAGGATAGGGATTAACTTCAAAGCACCTCAGCTCTCCTGAGGAGATGATCAGAGGTACACTGGGTTGTGTTATTGTAACATCCATTAAGGATGCTTTTCCTTCAGCAAGGGCTTTTGCTAATGGGCTTTATGCTTGACCTCCAAAGTTTTCTGGCAATTTACTGATGAGATTCTTAACCTTTGGGTTGCTCTGATTTTGACATATCTGATGGGTTCTGGGTCACATTCTGGAAGGCCACCATAACTTCTGGATCCTACATTGCAGCAAGAACCTCTGGATCACTGAGAATTTCATTAAGTCCAGGCATGCCTCCTTCCATTTCAGGCATACCTCCAGGAAAATTACCAGGCATTCTATCAGCAAAGCCACCTGGAAAAGAGCCATATTGAACTCCAGATTGTTGTCTGGCTTCTTTCTGCCTTTGGGCTCTCTCATGTTCTTCTCCAGCTTTCTTAACCCTTTCTAGACTTTCTTTTATATCTCTCTCTTCACATTTTCCCTCATGCTTTCTCCAATGTTTGACAATTTTCCAAGCCCTCTGTTGAACTTCTTTCAGCATTTCATTGACAGCCTCATCATAATCCAGTTTACAGGCAAGGGCAAGATCATAGGCTGCTTCTTACCAATGGTCCAGAATTTTGTGTGCTTTCCCTCAGTACTTGAAAGGCTGAGCAGAAGCAGGATGTATTTCAATAACTGTCACAGTCTCTATTGGAAGCATTTGTCTTCTGTAACTTGACAAAGAAACTGACTCTCTCAGCATAATGAATGGCCAAGTGAGGGGCTAGCTTGATGGCATCTGTGCACAAGTCAATGGTTTTCTGAAGCTCACCATGGTGTAGGGCTTCAATAGCAGCCTCTTTCTTTTCAATTGCTTGATCCATCCTCTCTTCAGTTATCACTACAATTTCACCTCACATTTCCTGAGGGGCATCAGTGTCTGGTTTAATTACATCTTTATTATCAATTTCTACATCTCTTTCCTCACTGAATGGCTCATATGTCTTTATATTTTTCTGTGTCTTTTTTTTCTGATTTAGCTTTATAGTAGCAGATGGCACTTTATCTCCAATGCTTTCCATTCACTCCTGCAGGAAGCACATTTCCTCAGTGGCACAGGACACTCAGGTCCTGTTTACATATATTCATGAAGGCCCAGACCTCATTCACTTTGCAAAAGTTTCTAGTCAGGAAGCAGTGGGCAGCGGCGGTAGCAGAGGTGGATGAGGCTGTGTCCTGATGCCAAGTCAGGGCATTGCTTCACATGTGACTGAATAGAGCTCAAATTTCTCTTGATGGTCTTTATGTATGGGTATGGAGAAGTAAGCATTTGCAAGATCAGTCGCTGTATACCAGATATAGAAATGTGTTAACTCTGCTGAAAAAAAATAAAACCACATGTGGAACATCAGCTGCAATTTCAGTCACTACTTGGTTTATTATGATCAGCTGTCATTACCCAGGACCCATCTGACATCATAAAAGGCCAAATAGGCGGAACAACCACCCTTCCCACTCTTCCATATTTCAAGTCCTTGATGGTGGCACTAATTTTTACAATCCCTTCAGGAATGTGACATTATTTCTTGTCTAATATTTCCCCCACGAGAGTCACTCTTATGGCTTCCATTTGGCCTTTCTAACCATCATTGTCTTCACTCCACAAGGAAACAATGTGGTGATTCTGTCAACTTCTTTTGATCATATAAGCAGAAAATTATGTATTCTAATACTGGGAAAATAAGCATAAGGTAAGTTTTAAGGCCCCTTAGGCCCACCATATGTAAGAATTTGGTTAAAACGTCATTTGTCACCTAATCATTATGAATGCTTTTTGGCTACTCTGTCCTTGAAAGCAAGTGTGGTGCTCACAGCTGGCTTAGCCTAACGTTGAATTAGACCAATTATACTTAATTTATCCAATTGAGCAGCCACAGCTTCCACTATAAAGTAGGATAAGAGGCCATGGTATGTAACTATACAGTGGAGACCCCAGGATTTTGGAGATGGCAGGACTGTAGGACAGCCACCAAGAAGAGCTGCTGGGTTGGGATGGATTTTTCCTTAAGGCTGTGGATAGCCCAGCTGGAGGGTGGAATTGGAGCCTCAGAGATCTTGTCATGTATTACACTTGGAGCTGCAGGATTTGATATTTGCCTTGTATGTAGGAATGTTTTCTCTGTGTCATTATGTATATATAATTTGTGTTTTGATTTTATAGGCTAACAGTTATTTCAGAAGAGACTTTTATTCATTTTTATTAGTTATGTGCACAGTGTATACAGTCATGTTGGTACTATCATTAGCTTTCTCCCTGTCCTCTCCCCTCCGCAGGGGCCAAATTTGTTGGAGAGTATGGGTTATGCATTGTGGGGTTAGCCATCAGTTATGAGTAAGAGGCAATGTCACTCATAATGACCCAAGGTGTGGCTCTGATATTCTTTCTGCCTGCTCTTCCACAAAGTTCCCTGAGCCAGGTTGGGTTCATTTTAGGTCTGCTTCAGTGATGAGGTTTTGGGAGCCTCTGTGTCTCTGGATATCAGGTTTGTTAGGAGCTGAGTCAGATAAGACTTTTAAACAGTGTTGGAGTTGATTAAAAAAAAAGTCATATTTTAAAAGTGGGACTGAATGCACTGATATGGTTATGAGTTTATGGGTACCAAGGGAAGATGTGATGCTTTGAATCATCTGTCCCCCATAAACTCATGTGCTTTGAATTCTTGGTCCAAACTTGGAGTCAATTAGAGAGGTAGGGCTTTCTGGATGATATGTGTTACTGTCAGAAGGCTTTGGGATGTTATTTCTAGCTCCCTCTTGTCAGAAACCAGCTCATTCTCTTACTAATATTTGACATCTGCAGTGGCAGGAGTTGATGTCTAGTTCCTGTTCTACCATCTTTTCCTTGCCATTATTGAACTTCCCCTTAAGATTATAAGCCAAAATAAACTCTTTCCTCCCACCAGCTGCTTTCACTAGTGTTTTTCCCCCAGAAATGTGAAGATACCTATAGCAAGAAGTGAATCAGGTGAATCAAATTCATCCATCTTTGAGTTCATTGGTTGACACCATAGATTATTAATGTTCTTTTTGCTAACAGAATAGTCTTTAGTAATGCTGGACTTGACAAGCCAGGTCCAGATAATACCAAACCGACTAAAGACATTCACCTTTGCTACTCTGTTCCTCTGCAACCACTCCTGGTACCAAAATCTGTATGCCAGGGTGCTCTAGAATAATATAACTGACAGAATGAATTTATGTTGTATTGTAGTTAGGTTCACATTGCTGGCAGAAAACACCTGACCAAAAACAGCTTCGGTGGAGGTGTGGAGTTTGTTTTGGCTTATAGACTCGAGGTGAAGCTCCATGAAGGCAGGGAAAATGATGGCATGAGCAGAGAGTGGACATCACCCCCTTAGCCAACATAAGGTGGACAATAGCAACAGGAGAGTGTGCCAAGAACTGGCAAGTAGAAACTGGCTATAATACCCATAAGCCCACCCCCAGCAATGCACTGCCTCCAGGTGGCATTAATTCCCAAACCCCTATCATCTGAGAACCTAGCATTCAGAACACCTAATTTTATGGGGGACACCTGAATCAAACCACCACGTGTTACAAGACAGATTTATTAGATTGGCTTATACAATAAGGGCCAGGTTGTCCAACAATATCTGTCTGCATGCTGGAGAAGCTGAGAAGCCACTGATCAGTCCACAAAGCTAAATGCCTCAACAGTCCTAATCTGATGCTGAAGGCCTGCAGATTTCCTGGAGAACCACTAGTCCTTGGTTCACATTTGAGGGCCAAAGAACCTAGGTTCCAGTGTCAGTGAAGGACAGCAGCAGTGGAGTAGAAGGAACAATGGCAGCAGATAAAAGCTGCACTTCTTTCCCCTCAGGTCTCTTTACGTCTAGTCGCAGACAGAAGAAGGTACTACACACTTTGAGAAGGTGTTACACACTTCTCTGTATCATCTTCCATAAAGCACTCTCACAGACCTATCCAGACGCATGTGTCTCTTACTTAATTTCTGTTCCAATCAGTAGTCAAGATAGTCTCACACTGCAATAACTGGCTGTTGTGCTGCAGTCAAAGCCTTGATTCACAGTGATCTTTTTGATGTTATCCATTTCATTTATTATCTCCCACAAAGGAATTGTCACCTCTTTACAGAGTAATCACCCACTCTTACTTAACAGACCTGTAGATAGAAAGACAAAGTGGCTCCAGATATGTGGTGACAAGAAATTGGCAGAGATTAGCACCACTGATGGAGTTTGGAACAGGATGGTGTGAGCCGCAGATTCTTGTCTTCCTTCAGTTTCCCAGGGGCAAAGATGACTCCTCAAAAACTTATATCTTTTTACTGGGATTAAGTCATTTTCATAGAGATTATTTACATGAATGATCCTGGATATCTTGTTTAGTTTGAGTAGCACAATGTGTGAGTACCACCACCAAAAAATTGCCTTTAAAACATTCTGTCCTATCCATACAGAACACCTCCAGTTGTTAAACAAAAGAAAAGTATGAAATACTAGTGTTAATATGTACAGATAAGAAATTATATTTAATTTATTTTTCAATAATCTTCTATTTCTTTAACAAAGCCAAAGGAATAAATAGGAAGAAATTTGAAAAACAAAAATATAATTTATTCTAAAAATTAGGAAACCTGGTTTGTATGTGTGTGAAAAAATACATATATATCATATGTATATATCAATATTATATATGATCCAGTGGAATAAAGTATAAATCCATATTCACTAAATTTCTTTTAAGGATCTGCTGTATACCAGACATTGCTATGAGTGTGAAGAGCATCCAGTATACTGACCTCACTACAACACTTGCTACAAAGAGGGAGCATCCAGGCACCATAAGGGGCAAAATGTGCCTAGGCCATAAGTATTCACTGATTGTTTTCTCACACAGTACACATCCCAATGGTGGTGATACTAACAAATAAGTAGAGACTACAGCACGTAATGAGAATAAGAAATACTATGAAAAAGAATTGAACTGGGTTGGGACAGTGTTATGGACAGGGGTCATAGTTCTCTGAGATAAGGTGACAGTGGAGCAAATAAATGCTTAAATAAAGTGATATTTTCAGATATTTGTGTTCTTGGATAGGGACCTCTGTGTGCAGGTTTGAGGCTGGGCCATGACTTCTGTATGTCTTAAGCAATGAGCTAGCTCAAAAACGCAGGCAGAAAAATGAGTAATGACTAAGCCAGGTTCGTCTATGTTTAGAAGGTTGAGCTTTTATTTTTAGTGGCATGGGAGACAAAGTTTTGAGCCTACCCATGCTTCATTATGACTGATGAGCATAACTACCTTACACAAATCAGGCAAGTATAGGAGGAGAAATGGAGAGGCATCAAGCAGGAAACAGGAGGTATTTACATACTACAAGAATTTCAGGCAAGATGTTAGTAGTTTGGACTCGAATGATAACAGAGTATTAGAGCCAAAAGTATTTTACATTAAATAAAATCCAATTAAACCAAGAAATGAGAAAGACTAATCATCACAAAAATGTCAGTTCTTGGGCTTAGTGGTTAAGCGCTTGCCTGTCAAGCCTGAGGACCCCGGTTCGAGGCTTGATTTCCCCAGGACCCACGTTAGCCAGATGCACAAGGGGCCCACACGTATGGAGGTTCTTTGCAGTGGCTAGAGGTCCTGGCATGCCCATTCTCTATCTATCTATCAGCCTCTTTCTCTCTCTGTCTGTCACTCTTAAATAAATACATTTAAAAAATGTCAATTCTCTCAAGTAGCTACAATGAGTGTTCCTTAAAGGTTAATATTGTAGCAAAACAAATGACCAAGAATAAAGACTGTTTTGAAAGTGAATTATATTTGAGGACAATGGAGATTTATTCTTCCATATATCAGCAAGGTATAAAGTTAAAGAAATTAATAGTCATTGTTAAAGGCATAAAACTATAACAGATTACATATAGTTGTATATACACTATATGTGTATAAAATAATTTGTGTAGACATATAACCAAAAAATATGTAAATTGCCAATAATCACATAAGATGCATGTATAAATATATATATCACATATATATGTATATCACATATGTATATATACATCTATATATATCACAGCAAGACCTTAGAAGTCATCCCATGAATATAATGATAATTGATATCTAATAACTGTTATTACAGATAAAGCAGTAGTGGATATTAATTAAGAAAAAATAAAAATATAAAAGTTTATCTTTATTTCATACAAATCAATTCCATCTAAATGAGAACCCTTATAATTTGAATCTGAACTGTTCTCTTCAGCTCCCAAGATGGTGGTGCTGTTTTGAGAGGTTGTGGCAGAGGTGGTTCACTGAGGTCTCTGATGGTCCTAGCCTATTGCTGCTTCTGGTCCTGATGTCTGCGTTCTATTCCAGTGGCCATGTAAGGTGCTCCTCTTCACACTCCTATCACTGAAGTTTGAGCTACTCCAGCTCTTATGCCTTCCCTGCAGTGATGGCCCATAACCTCTGCAATAGTGAGCCAAAATAAACCTCTTCCTTAAGTTGTTTCTGTCAGGTATTTTGTCACAGCAATAGGAAAAGTAACTAATATAAGTCTAGAAATGAAAGAGGTTTTTTTTTTTGGCTAATACAGACTAAACATTTCTATGTGTTAAAATCTAAATTTCTATCATGTTAAATAGAAGTAATGATCTGAAAAGATATTGACATTATATGTAATCATAGAATATTGTAACTAGAATCTGTCTACATACCTGTATGTTTATATTAGAAATACTGTGATACATTTTTTACTAAATCTTTCTTCAACATATTGAGTTGAAGGTTTATTTGTTTTCTTTTTTAATATGTATCCTTCATTGGAAGCTCTTATTTCCTCATAATTCAGAGTATTGTTTCTCCATATACCTGCTTATGCACATTCCACAAATGGGAAACTCAGAGAAACTTTCTGTTACATTTTTGGACATCAGTATTTCTGTCCTTTGTTCATTCACTTGAATATGTTTTCTTTAGATTTCAACTTCACTTTTGGAATTTTAATCTCAATTATATTTAGCCATGCTGACAAATTTCTCTTCAAATATCCTCCTATAAGTCTCGACAAATTTTAAATTTGTTCAGTGTGTTCTCACAAAAGAGCAGAGTTCTTTATTTCTAGATGTTATCCAGTTGCTTGCATGCCTTTATTACATGGCATATCTACTTTTCTTTCTTTCTTTCTTCTTCCTTCTTTCTTTCTTTTTTGTTTTGTTTTGAGGTTGGGTCTTACTCTAGCCTTGGCTGACATGAAACTCACTCCATAGTTCCAGGCTGGCCTTGAACCCACAGTGATCCTCCTTTCTCTGCCTCCCAGGAGCTGAGATTAAAGGTGTGTACCACCATGCCATACACATATCACATCTAGAACAAAACACATTTTGGAGCAATTCCTTTAGAAATGAACATACTTGGTTTATAACTTGATATTGTAAGTGGGAACTCCTTCACTAGACATCTCTATGTAAAAACAAACAAACTATATATATATATCACATATATATAAATATAAATATATATATATATATATATATATATATATATATATATGTTATTTTCCCCAATTCACCAAGAAATCTCTTCTGTTAAATTTCAAATACATAAAAATTGTAAAATGCTAAATAAGAGTGCATTCAAATGATTTCCTGCCAAGTATGTTTATGAAATCATCTTTCTATGAGCATATTCAATGATGTATAAAGTAACATTCTACTCACTGGCATATTAGAATTCCATAAAGAATCCAAAAGCATGCATTTTTTTTACTTCAAATTGAATTTCTCTATTAATTTGGGCTTTCATTTCTATTAAATATATATTTTTAGCACAGATCTTTGTACATCCTTTCATAAGTTCTCACAGAAATTCCAAGGATGATATCTTTGCCTTGCTATGAATAAAGCAGTTTTATTTTTTTATTTTAGTGATTTAAAACACTTTCCTTACAAAGCTGAGCCAACAAAAATATGACTGTAGTACTTTGGTTAAATTCTTGCTTTACATAGAACTGAACACTAGTAAAATATTTTACAAAGGAGCAATTGACAAGGCAGACAGAATTATTATGCTGGCATATTTGACTCATGTTACCTAAATGTTAGATTTTATTATTTTGTTACAAATTAAGTATTCCAAGGCAGGCGGGGTGGCACATGCCTTTAATCCCAGCACTCAGGAGGTAGAGGTAGGAGGATTCCTGTGAGTTTGAGGCCATCCTGAGACTACGTCGTAAATTGCAGGTCAGCCTGGACCAGAGTGAGACCCCACCTTGAAAAACCAAAAGGAAAAAGAAATTAACTATTCCAGAACTTTCTTTACAAATCAAACATGAAGTATTTGATTCCATGTGACTTCGTGTGTTTAAAATCCTATCACATCTTGTATCCAAGCACAGTCATTTTGTCATGATTCCAAGGGAGAACACTACATAAAAGCAACTATCATAGTAATATGATTAAGTACATAAGAAGACTGGAAACAATATAGCTTGTTTCAAACTCATCTTCTCTTCAAATGATGAGAAAGTGCTATTGCCCATATGGTTCATGAGGTTGACCAAATCCGTCTGAAACCAAAGCCTCAACTGTAACTCTCATCCCAACCTGTGCAGGGATAAAGCAGCAATATATACATACATACATATACATATACATATACATACATACATACATACATACATATATATATATGTGTGTGTGTGTGTGTGTGTGTGTGTGTGTGTTTTCAAGGAATGTCAGTAACTGTGATTCCCATAAACTTTGCTTAAAAAAACATATTGCAAGACCTTGTTAGACATTACTATAATTGGTCAACCTCTGATGCCCTGGGGAACCTGCCCTGCTACATATATGACATAAAGGCTATCAGAAGTATATTTATTTCTCATTTCTTATATGTAAACAGAGTCCATTCATAATTGAAATCTAACAAACTTTTTAAGAAGTCAAAACCATATTTTTAGACTATGTTTTCAAATATAGCTATGCTGTCTTCTCCAATTAACCTCCCCTCTCTCTTTCTGTAGCACCCAAGCTCTCTGCTGTTCAGTCTGAAATTAAAGTTGAGCATCATCTATGGGCATAGCAATGTCTCTACACTCCCAACCACCAACAAAGCTTATTATTGCTGAAAACACAAAAATCAGAAATCTAGAAACTTATTTCCAAAATTTTCCAGGCATATGGGCATATCTAATCCAATCCTGTATGTGGTATTTCTTTTCTTTGATCATAGAAGCAAATGAGTATCCATGCCTAATCCTTGAGCTTATCACAGTTGCCACTTTTCAAACACAGTTAAGGTCATATCTCCTCTTCCCTACTTTCCTTTCTCCCTACGCCCCCCCCCCCTTTTTTTGCTTTGAGCTGGTTGACTTTTTTATTTTTTTTAATTTATTAGTTTTTGTTTTTACTAATTAGTTTTGTACTCAGTGAATACAGTCAAGTTGGTACTATTGTTAGGCTCATCCATGTACTACCCCCTCCCCCTGGCCCCTCCTTGTTGAGGTATATGGGTCATGCATTGTGGAGTTAGCCCACAGTTATGGGTAGGAGAAATATCTCTGCATATCATGACCCAAATGTGGCTCTGACATTCCCGCAAAATTTCCTTGAGTCATGTTGGGTTCATTTTTGGTCTGCTTCAGTGATGAGGTGATGGGGGCCTCTGGGTCTCTGGATATTTCCCTCCTTTTTTTTCTCTGGGATCTTTAAAATACTTTTTTTTGTTCATTTATTTATTTATTTATTTATTTGAGAGCGACAGACACAGAGAGAAAGACAGATAGAGGGAGAGAGAGAGAATGGGCGCGCCAGGGCTTCCAGCCTCTGCGAACGAACTCCAGACGCATGCGCCCCCTTGTGCATCTGGCTAACGTGGGACCTGGGGAACCGAGCCTCGAACCGGGGTCCTTAGGCTTCACAGGCAAGCGCTTAACTGCTAAGCCATCTCTCCAGCCCTCTCTGGGATCTTTAGAGGGTACACTCAATCCACCTATAAAATGGAATTAAAAATATTGTCTACTACATGGAGGGATTTTATAAAGATTCAATGAAAATATCTAAAAAATTTCCTGAGTGTTCTAAAATACTTGAAAGTTGTTAAAAGTACAAAAGTTCATGGAACCTGAGTTCACATCCCTGCTCTGCCACTCAATAACTTAATCCTGGTAAACATATTTTCTTTAAAATAAACTGGATATGTAGCCTGATACATATTGTACACCTAAAAACAATAGTAGCTAGCAAATAAAACTGTGAAGTAGCTAGCTTTTTATTTCAATATATTTTCTTTAGTAACTGACTATTTAATAACTTCAACTGGGAAAATAGACTCAAGAAGGTTAATCATAGAACAACATAAGCAGAACCTGACATAAAGAAATTGAAAAGCTGTTCTTGACCTATACATCAGTTGTCAAAGTTACAATAGAAGCCATGATTAATAATACAAAGAGTGTATATTATACACCATCAAAGTAGGAGCTCTTCCTCACCCTGGTCATATGTACATTCTAAGATGTCCTTAAGTAGTTGAGTGTTGCATCTGCCTGATGTCCTTCTTTTGCAAGCCTCTGGACCCAGGATGGGTGTCACTATAAGCCTTCCTGATGACTGGGCTCTCTTGGCCAATCCTAGCCATTGGAGAATCCCAAACATACTTTAAGAGTTTAGCTCATCCTCTGGGAGTTGGTGTCTAGTGACTGTTATTCTGCATCCAAATTGAATATTTAGTGTACTAGTGTGCTTTTTCCTAAGTTCTAATGCTTCTCCAGTTTCTCAATTCCTATTTTACTCTTTAGAGTATATCCTGGGGTCTTGGGTTTGAAATCTTAAATTTTTCTTTTAAATTATTTCCTGAAGGATAGAGTTTGGATCACTGCATAGAAAGCTGTCCTGTGAAGGTCAAGTTGGAATACAGCATAGATGAAAAATAAATTGTAATTGTTTTAAAGTTGTTTACTTTACACTTATGATAACTAGTATCTAAATTTTCCAACAGGAATAGGAAACTCTCACTTGTCTGTAGGAAGGTTGTTGGCAAGCTGGAAATCAAAAAGTATCATGCTGGGGCTACATATGTATAGCTCAGTTGGTAGAGTTCTTGCCTATCATGTATGAAGCGTTTAGTTGGTCCCCAAAATTGGATAAACTAGGTATGGTGGTGGTACTGGCCTGTAATCCCAGCACTTTGGAGGTAGAGATAGGAGAATCAGGAGTTTGGTGTCAACCTCAGCTACATAGTGAGTTTGAAGCCAGCCTGAGATACATGAGATCAATTTTCCAAAAAAATAAATTAAAACTATCATATTGCATCCCATAATGACAATATAGAGAAAAGGCTCCATGGAAAAACATGTGGGGCCAGGCTATTCTGTTATAACAATATAACCTGTGGCACTAAACTGGTCCTTTAAGTACTATAATTACTCACTTAAAATTGATGCTACCTGGGTGTGGCAGTGCATGCTTTTAATCCCAGCACTTGGGAGGCAGAGGTAGGAGGATTGCCACAAATTCAAGGTCACCCTGAGACTACATAGTGAGTAGGTCAGCCTGAGCTACAGTGAAACTCTACCTCAAAAAACAACAACAAAAATGGTGATGCATTATCTCATTACTTTCCACTAAGCTTACCTCTTGATTATTATACCTAATATTTGGAAATCAAGATTCCTTTTTTTTCTCTTTTCTCAATTTTGTTAAACATTTTCCATGATTATAAAAAAATATCCCATGGTAATACCTCCTTCCCCCCTTTTCCCCTTTGAAATTCACTTCTCCATCACATCCACTCCCCATCTCAATAAGTCTCTCCTCTTTTTTGATGCAACAATCCTTCCCTCCTCTTATGATGGTCTTATGTAGGTAGTGTCAGGCATTATGAAGTCATGGATATTGAGGCCAATTTTCTGTTGGGAAGGAGCACGTGGTAAGGAGTCAAACCCTTCCTTTGGCTTTTACATTCTTTCTGCCACTTCTTCTGCATTAGACCCTGCACCCTGGAAGGTGTGATCGAAATGTTACTCTGAACTCTAGTTACTTCTTTCCAGCACTATGATACCTTCTGAGTTGTCCCAAGGTCACTGCCATCTGAAAAGAGAAGATTCTCTATCCAAAGTGAGAGTAGAATTAATATAAGGGTATGAATATTAAGAGAAGTGCTTACTGAGCATTTTGATAAGCATAGTATATACACTAATCCAGACATCAGCAGATGTTACAACCCTAGGGCTCATGACTACCCCTGTTTTACATTTTCAGTATCAGGGATATATTCCCTCCCTTAGAGTGGGCCTCTGGTCCAATTGGAGGACAGTTGGCTTCCACTATGACAGATGTGCCACTATTGCACCCATTGGACTGGTTGGCCAATTATAAGGCTTGCAGTGTCCACTGTTGAGTATCTTCACTGGTGTGCATCTTTCTCCCATTGAACTGCATATAGAATGGCTTCTTCCAGCTTTCTGTCAGCTGGTATACATGGAGGAGGTTATCAGCTCAGTTCCAGCAGGATTTCTCAGTGGCCTTGCAGACCAAGTATGTGGAGTCTTCAGCAATAGGGTCTTGCCATCTATTCCTGGTGGGAAACCAAGGGCTTTGGCAATGTCCTATGATGTTTTGGGGGCATCAGGGACCTCCCTGGCCAACAACTTACTGGATGGTATTCCATCCCTGGCACTGAAAATTTTCTATCAATGATCTATGGCTCCTGAGTGTTCCATTGTCCAAAACTGATGGATTCCATTTGATTTATTTATATCCTCTAAGATTTTGATTAGCCGTCCCTCCACCTTTACTTTACTCAATCTCCTCCCCTGACATCACTTAGGGCCTTTTCACCCCCATTAATCTATTCTTCTACTTACATATATACAATACCAACCTATTAAGTACCCTCCTCCCTTACCTTCTCTTTCCTTTGTATCTCATTTTTAGCTTACTGGCATCTGCTACTGAGTTTTTTCCTTCTCACCTAGAAGTATCATCTGTAGCTAGGATCCACATATGAGAGAGAACATGCAGCTCTTGGCTTTCTGGGCCTGGGTTACCTCACTTAGTATAATCCTTTCCAGATCCATCCATTTTTCTGCAAATTTCATAACTTCATTTTTTTTTACCACTGAGTAGAACTCCATTTTATAAATGTGCCATATCTTCATTATCCACTCATCAGTTGAGGGATATCTAGGCTGGTTCCATTTCCCAGCTATTATAAATTGAGCAGCAATAAACATGGTTGAGCACATACTTCTAAGGAAATGAGATGAGTCCTTAGGATATATGCCTAGGAGTGCTGTAGATGGGTTATATGGTAGATCAATCTTTAGCTATTTCAGGAACCTCCACACTGATTTCCACAATGGCTGGACCACAGTGCATTCCCACCAGCAGTGTAGAAGTGTTCCTCTTTTTCCACATCCCCACCAACATTTATGATCATTTGTTTTCATATCTTGAAATTCCCACTCATATTTTTCTATAAATTTGTCTTTCTCTTTGTTGGACTGTATTAGATCTGCCACCTGGTATTCTAGCTTAGATATTCTGTTCTCTCCTTCATCCATTCACTGGTGAGATTTTCTATGGAGTTTTTTATTTCATTAACTGTGTTCTTTATTGCTAGTAATTCTAACTGTTTTTTCTTTATTAGTTCTATTTCCTTATGTATGTCTAGTATTGACCTCTTTATTTCATTAAATTTGGCATTCTGTGTCTTCTTTGCTCCCTTTCAATTCTTCTTTGAGTTTGTTGAGTATATTTATAATCTCTCTTTTGAAATTTTTCTCAGGCATTTCCTCTAACTCGTTCTTAATAGAGGTCATTTCTGTTGCATTAATAATTTTTGGTGGACTTATATTGTCTTGATTTTTGTTGTTTTTTTTCTTGTGTTATAATGTATATATTTTTGCATCTTGGATTATTTAATGATTAGATTTTCCAGTTAGCTGGGTATTATTAGACGCATCAATCAATCTGTTGTTATATATCTTCAGGGTAGGAGCTTAAGGCGCTAGATGTGGCTCTGAAGACACTCAGAGGATGTACAAAAGTGATTCTAGGTGTTGGGTTTGCCTGCTATGAGAGTATTCAAGTAGGCTAAGAGGAAGAAAATACAGGCAGATTCTAAACTTTAACTAAACAATGTACACTGTCAAGGAAAGACAGCTCAGAGTATTTATCTAAGAGTAGGTATTATGGCAACCAGATCCTCTGTCTGTCCTTTTGGCTGTGTGGTGCCTCATCCACTCCCTTAATCCTGACAACAAGGTGGTTAAGATTTCTGGTCTATAGAGGGTTCCAAGTCAGCTTGTGACCAGGTGAGACCCTTCCCTAATGTATAACAGAAGAGTAAGCAAAGACACTATAATTCAAGAAGCAACAAATAACAAGCCCAAACTACAGCTTATTTGAGAATGGCAAATTTGACCATCCATCCAATTTTTTCCTGACATGGAAGGTGCAATTAGCACTTCTGGTTCAGGCATATATACCAGGTTTATTAGGCAGGTACTGACCTGGTGTAATCCCAGTTTCCTTTTGGGATGATTTTGGCCTCAGCTGCACTCTTGATTGGGTCTCTCTTTGGTGCTCTGTCAGTTCAGTAGCTGCGCTGTTCTCATGGGCTGGGCACTGGCAGTGGGGAGGGGAGGGAGCCGATGCTGTTCAGTTTGCCCTCTGTTCCACGTGTTCTTCTACCTCGTGATCTGCTCCTCTGTTGTTCACCGTGGTTTTCCACATTTCTTGAGTTTGCAGAGAGCTCCGGTGTTGTGGAAAATCCCCTAACCTGGCTTTTCCTGTGGCTAAAGCCCAGCACCACTGCCACCTCAGTCTGGCAGGTGGACCAGCCCCGCCAGAGGCACTTCTGCCAGCCGGTGCAGGCTCTGGATGCTCTGGATCTCTCCTACTTCTCTGCTGTTGTTTCAATTTCGTATACTCCTCACTTTTTAGTAAAAGTGTGTATTTTGCTGTTTTTTTTTTTTTTTTTGGCTTTTCTCCCCTATGCTGCTTTGGTGTGGTATCTATGCCACCATCTTAACCGGAAGTCAAAATCAAGATTCTTATACCTGAATCTTTGGAGAATTAAACCTCAATATATGTTTGTCCAGGAACATACCACATCTAAATTGTCATAGGTATGTTTCCAAGAGCACAGTATTAAGTATAATCTAACATCTAAAGACTTTGTAAATATGGGAATTTCATGACAGATAAAAACTACAAGGATGGCCTGAAGGAATTGTAACTACAAACTATTAAAATACTCTTTTTAAAAAAAATTATTAGTTTTCTATTCATAAAATACTCTAGTCAAGCAACATAAAGCTTTGTAGCCCAAGGAAGTCACATACCATTTCAGATGTAGCAAGGTGGATAAGAGATAAGAACCCCCAAGTGAAAAGTCAGCAGTGGAGAGGATCATGTGCAAAAAGCATATCCAAGAAAATATGAAAGATTTTCCCTCACTCTCAGGGTTGGGGCTTCTGTGTTTGCCCAGTTGGGTTATCCAATAACCATAGTGTCTCCCCTTTTCAATTTTCTAATACAACCATTTGTTATTGTGGCTATCAGGAACAAATCCTGAGTTCACAGCCATAGGACTATGAGAGACATTAGCAGGTTTGATGTAGAGTAAATGCATTTTCCCAAGGCCCCAGACTTTGGGAGTGAGTATAATCTACATATGGAAGACTTAAAAGAGAAATTACAATTTTGTCATCAGAAAGAGCACATTATCATGAATTCTTAGCATTTATCAATGTTTGTGTTCCCCTTTTCTTGGACACACAGAAAACTTGTATTTCAAAGCTTTCCTTGCAGTTATGCATACTCAGTTATACTTCATGGGATGAGAGCATCAGTGAGACATTGAGATTGTAGGCACAGCCCATGAGCACCCTTCAGCGGAACACTTAGAGCACCTGTAAGAGGCAGAAAACTACAGCTCACATCTAACTCTGATTTTGTACAGCCTACAAACTAAAATGGCTTTACATTTGTAAAGCAGTTTTTAAATAGGAATATTTCATGACATATAAAATTATATGCAATTTGAATGTCAATGTCATAAAGTTTTATTGGAACACATCCATGTTCACACTTAGTCATGCATTGACTACTTTTAAACAATGGGAGCATTGAGTGGTCGCCTCAAAGAAAGAACATTGATGGTGTTCTCATTGCTGAACTATGCTGACAATGCATGGCACATTACAGTAATATAATTATAACTTTGCAATTTTGAGCCATGCGTATCATTTTATCATGACATTTTATTTTATGTTTTTTTTTTCTTTTTCCACTCTGCACACTCTAAGTTAATCAAAGAAATGAAAAGAAAAACTGATGCTCTTTTAAAGCACAGTGGAATTGTGGTTTGTTCTATCAAAGTAAATAGAAAAACACTGTTTTATATAATGACAATACAGGTGTGATAGTTAAAACAGAGCTTCCAAAATACGCCATGATATCTGGAACCTGTGAATATGTTAGCTTGCTTATTAAAAGAGAAGTTGTGGAGACTAGAGATGTGTTTCCCTCACACACAAAGTCCTGGATTGAATCTCCACTATTGCATAAACCAGGCATGGTGTCACATTTGTAATCACAGCACTTGATAAGTAGATTCAGCAGATTAAAGAAGTCAAGGTCATCCTTTGTGATATAGTGAATTCAAGGCCAACACAGGTTACATGAGACTCCTAAAACAAGAGAATTTTATATATGACTAAAGTAAATCATATTTAAATGGAAAAACTAAGCCAGCTGTGTCAATGTAATCCTATGGTCTCATAAGAAAGGGGCAGAGGAGTAGAGATAACGGAGGCAGAGAGATGATGGGAAGCTAAGTTAGAGTAATGCTACTACTGGCTGCGATACTCAGGCAAGGAATACAAGGATCATCCAGAATCTAGGAAAAGCAGAACAGAAAACTGTCTAACAGTCCTCCAGAAGGAACATGCCGCAGACAATACTGGCCTTGGATTTATAATCTTCAGAGCCATAAAAGAAATGTGTGTTGTTTTAGGTTATGGTCATGTTGCATCAGCAATTGAAAAGTAACATAATATATCCTGATATTTAAAAACAGACATTCATCACAATATTCCTTACTCTATAAAGGAGAAATTTAAAACAAATTATCTATTCATATTAAAATGTCTTCATAAAAATTTTTAAAAATCACAGAAAAATGAGGGTGCAACCTTGGTAAGTTTTTAAGTAGCTCATTTGTTATCCAAGTAGAGAAAGTTACTAATTGATGGTGAGTTCATTAAAACCTTTGATTGCAATAGACAAAGAAAGGTCTCTAGAGGAGAACAACAACAAAAACTATTGACCATTGCTTTTTGATGAAAGCAACTTGCTTAAAGTTATTAATATTGTAAGCAACATCAATCAACAGCTAACAGAAACAAAAATTACCAATTTTTTTTTATTTATTTTTTATTTTTTATTTATTTGAGAGCGACAGACACAGAGAGAAAGACAGATAGAGGGAGAGAGAGAGAATGGGCGCGCCAGGGCTTCCAGCCTCTGCAAACGAACTCCAGGCACGTGCGCCCCTTGTGCATCTGGCTAATGTGGGACCTGGGGAACCGAGCCTCGAACCAGGGTCCTTAGGCTTCACAGGCAAGCGCTTAACCGCTAAGCCATCTCTCCAGCCCAAAATTACCAATGTTTTTGATTGATTTACCTTAGTTTACCCCAAACAAATAGACATTCTATAAACTCCTAATTGTTCAATAAACTCTTAGTTTGAACTTACCAAATTGTCTGTGTGGAACAAATTTATGAGAGAGTATTCTCAAAAAAAGTTGAGAAGAAACTAATTTGGTTCAATCTGAAATAGAATGTTCTAAGATCTGTTGCAGCTGATGACAGTAAAAATATCTGTGGAGCAGCACAAAGATTTATCGGCAAATTCACAAACAGTAGAAAATGGAGTATCTAAGCCCTATAATCATCATTAATTAAGTGGCAGAAAACATTTGAACTATCATGTGTGTCAACCATGTACTTGTTTGTTCCCACAGACACAGCCATTATTATATCCATTAATTTTTTTCAGAAATCAAATCTAAATATTTGTTCTGACCTGCCATATAACTCAATAGCATAAAGGTATTGAGAATTCCTTATTAAACTTTGAGATCTGAGTCAAAATTTATATTTTTCTGAGCAAAAATATACTGCACTCAGCACCTATTAATGAATCATTAATTGTTGAAAGCAGCTTTTCCCACAATTGATAATTTGTAGTGAATTGGACCTAAAATTTCAAGGTAAAATAGCATTAATATGTAAAGCAACAGGATAATTTTTCCATGAAAACCCATGTTGTTTGTGTAGCAGGTGGCATAAGGCTGCTTTACCCAGTTTTGTTCTGTAACTTTGAAACAAGAAGCAACATCTCCACTCCCATACATATTTGCAATTATTTTTTCCTAGCCCAAGCTTCCATTCTAGCAGTATTTTGAATGCCTCATGGAAAGTACATGAGGATTTTTCACATTTCAAAATATCAAAATTGAGTAGCTTTCTCCTAATGTGTAATTGAAAGTCATTTGTCTGTATGACATAACAAAAAGACCATATAATAGAGATATAGAAATATATAAGATAAGCATACAAATGCCTTCTAAGAGATGTATCTGATCACTTACAAATGCATATTTACAAATGGATATCAATATTCAGCAGTATTTATCTCTGTGGAAAAGCATTTTAAAAGGATGAACTCTATAAACTATAATTAAATTACAACATTGACCTATAAGCATTTGCAATCATTTTCATAATGCTAATTTCAAACCCTAATTAAACAAAAATGTGTTTCACTGCCAAAATAAAATAAAAACAATTCAGTTTCTCTCACTGGTAGATTTGTATTGCAAAGAATTATACTGTTATGCTTAGAATTTCATCAAAATAATGTTTACATTCTTGCTAAAGTTTGTTTTATTTTTTGGATAATATATATACCAAGATAATATCTTTGGTAGGTCCATTTGTTATCTGGGCATTTATAGAAAATTGACTCTTGCTGTAGAATATTTTGGAACCATTATAGGCAAAGAGGCTCTGTTTCTAGTCACTATCCTGAAGGCTATTTATTGAGCATTCAACTGGATCATGACATAAATGAGAAATTAATCTATGTTGTGATAAGCCACTAAGATTTGTAGGTCATCTGTTATATTACTATCAAAACCAATGTATTTTACTCATAACTAAAATAAATTTACCTGTGTGTGTACACATGAATGTCCTAGAGATTGATTGAACTCAGAGCCTCATACATACTAAGCACATGACCTGAGCTATCTATTCAAGTCCTAAAATAGCCTCTTAATTGAAGGATTGAATTCTAAACTCAAAATGATGTCAAATGCTGCAACTATTTCACAAAATACTGTCACTTCTGGAAATGACTACCTATGAGTTATCCAATGCAAAGTGTGCCTGCACAAGGAATTCATCCTTTCATTAATCCTGCTGACATTTGTGTAAGGTAAACAAGGTAATATGCAATGTTGATTTTATGTTCTTCTTTAAAATTCTGAAGTCTCTGTAATTATTGAATTAAGTAAACTATGCATAAGTGAATAAATTGTCACATGCCCTATGTAAGTATTTGTTCAATAGAGGTATTCATTTAGACACATAACAAGCATTTTTTTCTTTCCAAGATGAGGAAATTCTCTTTATTTTGGACTGATGCTAAAAGTTCCCTGCCAGGAAACTAAAAAAGAATAAGTTTCAAGGTTTGAATGAGACATTATTTCAAAATATCCCCAGAGAGACTCCTGGGCAAACTTCTGTAATAAAATGCAGTTATAGTGATCAAATTGTCAATATTTGTCCCAATTGCATGAGGAACTAGAGATAGCAAATATATAGGAGAGGCATTTTTCTCTGTTTGGTCTTGTGGAGTGAACAATTACCTGAGGTGATATGCATTTCACTTTCTGATTCAGAGGAATCTGCCATAAAACCAAATGGTGTATGTATGGCTCAGTGTTTTTTTTTTTTATTATTATCTCTTAAGAGGCTAGAGAGATTGTTCAGTAGTTAAGGTGTTTGCCTGCGAAGTCTAAGGACACAGGTTCAACTCCCCAGTACCCATATAAAGTCAGATACACAAGGTATCTCGGCCTGGCAGTTGAAATTACCATTTCAAAAGTTATAGTTTACTATTGGCCCTTACCTCTGCCTGCCATCCTAAAATCCCAGCCTTCATCCCCAACATTATATAGGCAACTACAGTCTTCATATTTAATGTGCTAAACTTTGCTTCTATAACCTGTACTTGTTTGTCAACATCTCTTCATTTCCTTTCTCTTTCCTTTCATTTTCGGTTCACTGGCGGCTTTTGTATTTCTGAACGGGTCCTAGCAAGCTGCATCTGCAGATGTTGTATTTGTCAAGGCTTGTCCTTCTCTCTCTCTCTCTCTCTCTCTCTCTCTCTTTCTCTCTCTCTTTCTCTCTCTCTCTCTCTCTCTCTTCACTTGGGTCTGTGAAGGCAGGCCAACGTTTTCTGCCATTATGGAACTTCCTCTGGATTGGTAAGCTTCAGTAAATATCCCTTACTCCATAATTGCACCTGGTCTGGCAGTTTATCTCAGCAAACCTAAAGCTGTCTGATATAGACTGAGGAATGAGCTGAGATGAACCTGACCATGTGGATGTTAATCTTTTGGAACCTTTGTTTTGGAGAAATAGGCATGGACTTGGTGCTTACAACTGAAGGTGTCTTCTGGAGTGGTAAGCCAAATTTTATGGACTATTCAGATGAAAGTTTAAAAATACTAATTGCAGACAGCATTAAACTTCGAGGCTTGGCTTATAAGTTTTCTAAGAGGAAAGAAAAATTAAAGGGGACTTTGTTGGAACTGGGCTACTGGCATAAGGGCTGGCTACATCCTGCAGCCCAGGCCCAGAGAGTTTAATCAAGTTTAAATTTGTAATAGGCTGATATGCTTATCTAGAGATATTGGATTAAGAGATTTAAGATTTGTTGTTTTTTTTGTTTGTTTGTTTGTTTTGGTTTCTCGAGGTAGGGTTTCACTCTAGCCCAGGCTGACCTGGAATTCCCTATGGCACCTCAGGGTGGCCTAAAACTCATGGTAATCCTCCTACCTCCACCTCCTGAGTGCTGGAGTTAAAGGCATGCATCACCACACCTGGCTGAGATTTAAGATTTTAAGCTAGAAAACCTCAAGCAAGTTAAAATTACAGGCACTGAGACAAATTTTAGGTTATGGTAGTTCAGTTTACATTGTTTTAGTCTCTCCTTGCTATGCCTTATACCAGTTAAAAATGTTTAATCTGTGCCTTTATATGTTACAAGTGTTTAACTTGTTTAATTTTACAGGTCTTAATATCTTAAATTGGTCAAGACTGTGGGGACCTTTAAAATTGAACTGACTACAATTTATAATATATGATAGTTATAAATCTATTGGGAGCCAGGGGCAGAATTTTGTAATTTAAATAGATGGCCCCCCTCCTGGCAGCTTGTGCCCGACCCTCCCCTACTGGGAATTGGCAGGCAATCCACCTCCTGGGAGACTGCCATGTGGCCCCCTTGGACTGACCCAGGTGGGGACAGGGGAGAAGTCCACCCTCTAGTGGTGACTGGGCTCACTGACCTTTACCCATGTCTACTGGGCATTGGCACATGCCAGGAAAAAATCTAAACATGCCATTAGTCATATGCTTCAATGTTTCACCACTCTCAGGCTGCCTGATCAAACTAAAACAGATAATGGCCCCTACTTTGTAAGCAAGGCCTTTGTAGATTCTCTCCAGACCTAGAAAATTTCACATTCCACAGACATCCCATAGAACCCCCGGGGCCAAACTATCGTTAAAAGATATAATCAAACTCTCAAGTCTCAATTACAAAATTTTATGTCAATAAATTGGGAATCATTCAGGACAAGATTAAGAGGCTTCAGGAAGACTTGGGGAGGAGGCAATGGGACCTCCAGGACAACCCGCTGCAGACTGGCTTACATGACTTCTTACCCTACCTTCTTCCTCTACTTGGGTCCCTCCCCCTCCTTCTCCTCCTTCTCACTGTTGGGCCTTATGTAATTAAAAAAATTACACAATTTATTCACTAGTGGCTAGAGGCAATAAAACTTCATCAGGTCAAGATACATTATCGCAGGCTGGCACCTCAGGAATTAAGTTCCTCAGATAACCCACTGCCACCTCCTCTGCCCTCCATGTGACCTATGATGGGGAAGATCTCAGACCAACTAAGACAACCTAAGACAGGCCATGAGGTCAGTTCTCAGATAGCTAAACACATGGTACCCAATTACAGGTAAGATCCCCAGAGGGGGACAACCTAAGACAGGGGCCATGATGAATGCTCTGAGCTAAACACCTGGTACCCAGTGACAGGTAAGATCCCCAGAGGGGGACAAGCTAAGACAGGGGCCACAGTGACTAATGCTCTTACAAAAACAAAAGGGGGAGATGTTGGGCCCTGAAAGGCCCAGGCGTGAGGCCTAGTGGAACTTCTTGAGCCTAGCTAAAGTTTGGCAACCTGTCTCTGGCCAGCTAGGACTCAACAAGATGCCTAATGGTTTCTTGCCTGCCACCTCTGCATGGCAGTTGAAATTACCATTTCAATAGTTACAGTTTACTATTGGCCCTTACCTCTATCTCCCCATCCTAAAATCCTCACCTTCACCCCCAACATTATATAGGCAACTGCTCATAGCAATAAAGTGAGTTCCTGTGAGTTCCTGCTTTGAGAAGACTCCCAACTCAGTGTGGTTTTTCTCTGGTGGCTAGGAGAGGTCTGAGTTGTTTGACACTCATCTCCTCCTCAAATCCTTGGGAGGAGCCAGCAGGCCTGGTCCTACCCTCAGCACTACCTGCCCCTGCTGGTGGAGCCCGGCATGGAGGCAGTATTTAAACACTTGCTATGATCCATGCTTCTCTGGTAGGATGTGGATAGTAGTTTGTAAACATATATGGTGACCAAGTATCAAGCAAGAAAACTCAATGTTGTCTTGATACATTAGTAAATCCTCACCACCATTTTCCTATAAGATAAGAAAAGTTGTTTCTGAAAGTGAAACATAGAAACACTGCCCTAGAGCCCTGTGCTATCTGGAAAGCTGGCATTGATGACATGTTCTTTTTTTTTTTTTTTAATTTGATTTATTAGTTTTCTTTTCATCAAATACAGGCAGTTTGGTACCATTGTTTAGGCTCATCTATGATCTACCCCCTCCCATTAGACCCTCCTTGTTGATGTAGATGGGTCGTGCATTGTGGGGTTAGCCCACAGTTATTGGTATGCTAAATGTCTCTGCAAATCATGACCCAACATGTGACTCTGACATTCTTTCTGCCCCCTCTTCCGCAAAATTTCCCTGAGCCATGTTGGGTTCATTTTTGGTCAGCTTCAGTGCTGAGGTGTTGGGGGCATCTGAGGCTCTGGCTCTCTGATTTGGTAGGAGTTGATTTTTCTCTGCGTTGGTCTCCTTCCCCTTGGTGCTGGTATCCGGTTCACAGGAAAACATTACCCTTGCTTGTTTCACCAATTGTCCTTAGTTTCAGTTGGGCCCCTTTTGAGGTATGTTGGGGCAGCTCTCTCCATAGGATCTGCATCTATCTGGAAAAGAGAAGCAGATTCTCCAACAGAGAGTAAGTTAGCACCAAGAAAATTGAAACAACACTTACTTTTTTGATAGACAGATTGATAGGTGTAGGCCCTCTTGTTCCCCATGATTGATGATAGCTTAATATTGTAGAGTGGGCTTGTGTTTGGGTATGGTTCTGACTTGTTTCCCAGCTCTAGCTATGGGTCTAGTACCACTGAGTGGATCAGTTAGCCAAATCAAGAGTAGTTGGTTCCTCACCATGGCTGTGTGCCACTATTGCACTTGAGTGGGCATCACGTCAGGTTATTTGTTGCTAATTAGATTAGACAATGAGTTGCTTGGACAGATATTGGTCATTTCCCCCAGTCGCCCATGTAGCGCCTTCTGGCACTAGACACGCTGACTGTCTGGGGACTGACTCTCTCCTGGCTTCCAGCCATGCCGTTTGATTTTGCATATCAGCTGCATATGGAGTCTTCAGCAATGACATATTCTTTATTACAGCCAAAGTAATAGAAACCACTTGGTATTTTAAGCAAGAGTTGGAATAATGCAGGGTGTCTGATGCTGGAAATTATTTTGAAGTATGCTTTCTTGACTCATCCTCCAGGTCTAGAACAACAAATCATCACTATAACTGTGACTAGAAAATAAAGATAGTACTACTGTCTCCAAAACTCATCTTGTTCAGTATAGCATGAAAGATAGACACTGAAATATCACCTGGAACAATCTGAACAAAACATGCTCAAGATTGAAATACCCAACTCAAGCACCTAGACAAGCTCTACCTCACTTTGCCTTCTAAATTTTTGGTGTACCTCTCTTTTGTGGACTAATTTATATTCATAAACCTAGCTATAAATGTCAACAGATATTTGAATCTCCAAAGTGGCTGTTTGAAAGTGCAGAATCTTGGTTCTTCTCCACACTTGAGTCAGTCTCTGGGCCACAAGACTAGCATTTTAATAAATACATCATTACTCATGTTAAGGAAACATCTGCAGATGACCAGGATTGATCCTGGTTACCATAGGATAACTATTCCAAAATTATTCTTGCAGATGTATATGTGTAGTGCATGTTCATGTATATATACAGTTGTGGGTGTTTGTGTCTCTCTCTACCTGATTTATTGATATAGTCTCTCAATAATCCCAAAGATTACTGATTCAGCCTAGTCAGTCCTTGCCCAGAAAGGAGCTGCCTGTCTGTCTCCTCCAAGCTGAGATTACAGATGTGTGTCCTCTCAAACCTCACAAGTTTACAAGGTTTATAAACATGTATGAGTTAAATTCTATAATAGTTTACACATTTCTTATTTTTGAACAAAATAGACAACTCTTTGACTGTGTTTTGCTCTCAGATGTTGATCTGAGTGAATATTTCTCTACAGTGAGTCTACCAGTATCTTCCCTAGAAGTGACAGCCACATCCCACCTGAGTGCCAACACTAGCCCTGAACTACTTTGGCCTTTGAGTTAACATTAATCAGCTTTCATCTGGACTGCCAATTCTCTTTCTTAGCAAAAATATCTTCTGTGCCATTTTAAAGCTGTTCTATATATCATCTGGTATTTTTCAATAACTAAATCTCAGTCACTTAGCTCATATCAAAGCAAAAACAAAACCTAAAATATTTTGATGAGTTATTTTCCAATAACATTTAAACTTTGTACGATATGTATTATTTTAATGTGGCAAACCTATGTTGAAACCCCTCAAGATCCAAGGACTAGGAAAAGTATAAGCATGCAAAGAGCACCAACTGCCTATCCTTCACTCAGCTGTGTATAGTACCATGGACAGGTCCAAGTAGATGAAAGGCAAAATATATATGATTTACACCATAGTTTAATTCAGGTACAGCATTTGTTAGGTATTGAGGAAACTGAAAGGCAGCTTTAACTGGACTCACCAAATAGACACTGGAGACATTTTATAAAAAAACCTTTGGGTGTCCTTAGACAGTTACTGTAATGATTCCAAATTGTTTCTTTAGTTGCCAAAATAATTGTAGCTTTATATTAGTTTTATTGTTTTGATTTTTGTTTATTTTTATTTATTTAGACAGACAGAGATAAAGAGGCAGATACAGAAAGAGAATGGGCGTGCCAGGGCCTCCAGCCACTGCAAAGAACTCTAGACGTTTGTGCCCCTTGTGCCTCTGGCTAACTTGGGTCCTGGATAATTGAGCCTCGAACTGGGGTCCTCAGGCTTCACAGGCAAGCACTTAACCACTAAGCCATCTCTCCAGCCCTAGTATTTTTTAAATTTTACTTTTAGAAATTGCATGTAAACCTTTTTTCTTTTGACAAGGAATCACTAATATATAATTCTGAATTTTATATTGGGTAATATTATATATTTATTTAAGATGACTAAGCTAGAATAAAGTGAATTTAGGTGGTTACATGTGATTAATGCTCTTATACCCCACTTGATTTCAAAGTATTAACTCACAAAAAATGACTATAAGAATGGAATGTATTTGAAAGTTGAAATTTAGATTCACATAGGTTATGTTGACTTAAATCTTTCTAACTTTCAAGAAACCAAGAATGATCAAGCACTACCAATTTTCTGTTTTCATTACATATTTTTATATATTGGGTTGGACAAATGGCTTAGCCATTAAGATACTTGCTTGCAAAGCCTAATGATCTGGGTTCAATTCCTCAGTACCCATGTAAAGCCAGATACATGAGGTAGCACATGCATCTGGAGTTTCAGTGGCTGGTGACCCTGGTGCATGCCCATTCTTTCTCTGTGTTCCTCTCTTTCTCTCCTCTATATCTCTACTAGAAAATAAATATGTAAAATTATTTTAAAATTTTTATATATTGTTTAGCATTTTCTTCTATTCTGTCATAACATGTATGACTTCATTTATAAACTATGCATTTCCTCAGGCTATCTCTAACAGGAAAATAAATCCACTTGAATTTGACAGGGCAAAAGAGGAAAGAGTTTTTTGACAGGCAGTTGTGTGGATCCACACAGCTGCCCAGATAACAGTGCTTGATGCCTGCACACCTGCGGTAAGTGCTTGCCTATGTCACTGCAGTAGCAATGCCAAAGTTGTTGAACCCAGCCCCCTCATTATACTGGTAAGACTTAGGAAATGGCGAGAGTGCCATTGTGCTCAGCAGCATATGTTTTCTTAGTTCATGGGAAAAAGGAAATAAAAAGCAGATTTTTTTTCTGGAAAATTCAAAATCAGTAATCTGTCTTTATTGATGAATGTCCAAACACCATCTTAGACTCAGCAATAGCACCTTCCTACATAAGAAGAGGGAGAAAATTCACAGACAATAGAGGCAATAAACAAAACTCAGGAAGATGTGACTACATCAAAACTTAAATTTTTACATAGCAAAGGTAACAATCAACATATTGTAAAAGCAACTTCTGAAGCAGAATAAAGCATTTATAATTCACATAGCTAATAAGATGTCAATGTTCAGTATGAAAATAATATCTAAAATTCAACAAATAACCTAATTAAGAAATAAAGGGATTGATTAGAAATTTCTCCATAGACACTATACATATGCACAACAAGCATATTGAAAAATATTCAGTTAAGTTACTCTTTTAGGATCCTTTTATTACTAGAGAGCTGGCTCCTTAATTATTAGCTATAAAACAATAAAAGGTCACTTTTGAAATAAATGTTTAAGTAAAAGATTCTTTACTATGGACCAGATATTTAAATACATCTGTGATAAATATTGGCATGAAAGTCCAGTTCTATAATTTAGGACATTGAAGAAAACTTCACTTAAAAATCAGTGTTCAACTTGATTGGTAAGCAAGGAAGCATGAAGTTTGAGCCTACAAAATGTTTTAGAATGTTAGTGTAAATTCTTTCAAATAATAAGTGTTTGAACAGTTCTGTTTGTAGAGAACTATCATTGTTCTCAAGAAAGATTCTCAAGGAGGTTGGAAAGGATTTTAAATAAAAGTAAAGGATATGTTTTCTGATTTCAATAAAACCTTCAATGGAAAGTGAAAAAAATATCCATGAACAAATAAAGCAACCTTCTTATTGATTTGTTCAGATCTCCTAAATTTTTTATTTGCTAAAATATAGTGGGAGAGAGATTCAGTCTTAACTTCATTCTCTCTTACACTGCCAAATCTCGTTCCTCTTGTAAACATTATAGCACCTTTGTGTTAAAAACAGTTGCAGCATCTGATCCCCACTGCTATATAATAGAATCAGGAGCAATGTTTTGATATTGGATGCCTTAGAGTTTAAACTTCTCTTTCTTGCCTGCCCATATAGTGAGCATTACCTTTGGTTTCCCAGGCTTTTTTTTTTTTTTTTTTTTTTTTAGTTATGTGTGTATTCAGCCATGTTGGTACCATCATTAGCCTCCTCCCGGGCCATGCATTTGTGAGGTTAGCCATCAGTTATGGGTAGGAGGCAATGTCTCTGTGCATAATGACCCAATGTGTGGCTCTAACAATATTTCTGACCCTGCTTCCGCAAATTTCACTGAGCCATGTTGGGTTTGTTTTAGGTCTACTTCAGTGATGAGGCCTTGTGAGCCTCTGTGTCTCTGGATCCCAGCTTTGGTAGGAGTTGAGCGTCCTCTGCGTCTATCTACTTCACCTGTGTGCTGGTACCAGGTTCAGCAAGAAAGCAGCACTCTTTTTTTTTTTTTTTAATTTTTATTTATTTATTTGAGAGCGACAGACACAGAGAGAAAGACAGATAGAGGGAGAGAGAGAATGGGCGCGCCAGGGCTTCCAGCCTCTGCAAACGAACCCCAGACGTGTGCGCCCCCTTGTGCATCTGGCTAACGTGGGACCTGGGGAACCGAGCCTCGAACCGGGGTCCTTAAGCTTCACAGGCAAGCGCTTAACCGCTACGCCATCTCTCCAGCCAAAGAAAGCAGCACTCTTACCCATTTCCCCAATTCCTCTATGGTTTCAGCTGGGGCCCCGGTGAGGTGCCATGGACTTTGGAATGTTTAAGCCATATGTGGGATCTCAGACTAGTCTATGCCCTGACCACCTGAAGAAGCCTCAAGTTTGTATGCTTCACTGCTGCAGCAGTTACCTTCTCATTATTGAGGTCCAACTAGTAGCTGCTCATGGAAAGAAATGGTTTATTTCCCACTTACAGCTTTGAGGGAAACTTCATCATACTGGAGACAACATGACAGGTCAGATATCTAGCGTATACCTTGTCAGGTGAGCAGGGTGGAAGCAGCAAAAGTGAGACAACTAACACCAGCAAGTGGGTCTGGGCCATAATACTCCAAGATCTAATCTTAGTAACACATCTCCAGCAGTGGTCCACCTCACAAAGGCTCCACTAGCTTGAGATTAAGTACCAGGCTTAATAAAACGCACATGAGGCTATGCGGGACCTTTTACGTTCAAACCACCACACTTTCTCTCTCCCAAGAGTAGGTTTGGAACTTATGGACCAGATCATGGAATCTTCCCTCTCTGCTCCAAGCCTCACATGTTTAATAAGCCTTTTCATGCCCTCTGGTTTGCAGTGTTTAAACCAACTTTTGTTAGTGTGTGGGGAGGATCAGATTTTTGCTTCTGAGGCATGGCCATGACAGATTATCATGCTGGCTAAACTAAACTACCAGTGAGATTATCCCAATATCCTTTTACAGCTCTAATCACCAAGCTTAAACTCTTATCCCACTTTTGTCTACTGTCCAAAGGAAGCCAAAGGTGACAATTTAAAAATGTAAGCTGTATATGACATTCCCCTACAAACTCTTCCGGTGGATGTACTCATAATAATAGGGGCCTAAGTCCTTACCACAGGCTGTAAGTCTTTCGCTCTGATCCTGACTCCTGAAACACTTTTATCATATCATCTCTCACCCTCTTTTATTTTTTTCTCTTTATCATGTCACCCTGTCTAACCCCAGGACCTCTTCATTATTTGTTAAGCAATAAGTATACTCTTCCTCACTTTCACTTTGTGCCCTCTGATTGGCTTCTCATCTTTCATGTATGTCTACAAGTGCTTTAATGTTTGCCTTTAACAGTGCACTGTACCAATTTTGACTCCTGATCTTATTCTTTTGATATCTAATAATTTCAAAAGCCTACAGTTTCCTTTTTATTTATTATTATTTTTTTTCAAGGTAGGGTCTCACTCTAGTCAAGACAGACCTGGAATTCACTATGTCTTCTCAAGGTGGCCTCGAACTTAGGTGATCGTCATACCTCTGCCTCCTGAGTGCTGGGATTCAACACATGTGCCACCATGCCTGGCTTGTTTACAGAATACAAATAAATACCTTGTAATGGATGCCATATTATTGGTTTACATTAGGTATGTAGAAAGGAGGGAATGCCAGAGTCAGCTAATGCTGAGCATGACTACCTAGTCTAACCTCACACACAGTGATCAATAAATATGTAATTATTCTACATTCCCTCTTCTGAACTCTGTTGCTTTGTTTTCAGATTACTGTCCAATGAGAAATCTCCTGGAAAGCTGAAACTGGCCTTACTTACTTATCGTCTTAGGTTGAACCATCATGGCAGCCTTTTGAAGATAGTATGAGCTCTGCCTTTTCATGCCAGAATGATGCCACTTATCGAAGTCTTAGTAGACAGTGCAAGCTTCAAACTCCATGTCATGAAAACCAGCTTCTACAGAAAGTAATAGGAAACAAGGATCTCATATGAATCTCCACATTTCAATCTTCCACATCATGTTGTTGTTGCTATGTCATAACTTTAAAAGTTTTTCTAAACTATACTCAAACACAAAGACTGAGATGCATGGTGTTATAAAAAGAGATTTGTCAGTATCATACCTTAGCCTTGGGGCAATTCTGGCACTAAATAGGAAATAAAATCTGGAGTTTCTCTCACCTTGCATTTTAATTAGTGACTTTGAATTCTTTTTGAAATTGTGATTTTGTTTTTCATGTATTTTGACTCTCTTTTGCTATTATAACTTGTATCCTTTTACTTCTACTATTCTTTTCTCTTGTTCTTTATTTGATCTATTATTCATTTAATAGATTGGTCTTCTTGAAAATATGTTACTTGATGACAAGGAAATTTTTTTTTTTAATTTTTTTTAAATTTATTTATTTGAGAGCAACAGACACAGAGAGAAAGACAGATAGAGGGAGAGAGAGAATGGGTGCGCCAGGGCTTCCAGCCTCTGCAAACGAACTCCAGACGCGTGCGCCCCCTTGTGCATCTGGCTAACGTGGGACCTGGGGAACCAAGCTCGAACCGGGGTCCTTAGGCTTCTCAGGCAAGTGCTTAACAGCTAAGCCATCTCTCCAGCCCAAGGAAATGTTTTTTGAGTAAGCCCCTCAAACTGGAGCCACTTCTGTGACCAGATATCAGAATGCTTAATTTCTAATATAGCTTAGAGTAAGATAGCACTCTGGCTTTCTAAGCTTGGACTCCAGGTTTCTTTGTGTAGTTAGAAATTCAGTCTGGAAAACAAAAAATGTAAGTAGCAACCATGTTCAGCCACTACTCACATATCAAAGAAAATTCATATTGAAAGACCAAAGAGGGCCATAGAAGAGCAGTATAAGGTAGCCATACCCCACGTGAAGTTCTGGTGCCTGTTCATGGTCAGGGGGTTTCCTTCTTAATATAATTCTTATTGTCTCATTCTTTTGTCTTAATGGAGTATCTCTTTTTTTTTAAAATTTTGATGTGTTTATTCCAAATTAGAAGGATTCATATAAATTTATGATTATCAATATTCATGTACATATATAAATGTGTGGACACAATATATTTCATAAGTTTGTGCATGCATGTGTTTTATAAACAGTGTGTGTGTGTGTGTGTGTGTGTTTTGCTTATTTTTTTTTAATTTAATTTATTAGTTTTCTTTTCAGTAAATACAGGCAGTTTGGTACCATTATTTAGGTTCATCTGTAATCTACCCCCTCCCATTAGACCCTCCTTGTTAATGGAAATGGGTTGCGCATTGTGGAGTTAGCCCCCAGTTATTGGTATGCTAAATGTCTCTGCATATCATGACCCAACATGTGACTGTGACATTCTTTCCGCCCCCTCTTCCACAAAATTTCCCTGAGCCATGTTGGGTTCATTTTTGGTCAGCTTCAGTGCTGAGGTGTTGGGGGCCTCTGAGGCTCTGGCTCTCTGATTTGGTAGGAGTTGATTTTTCTCTGCGTTGATCTCCTTCCCCTTGGTTCTGGTATCCAGTTCACAGGAAAACATCACCCTTGCTTATTTTGCCAGTTGTCCTCAGTCTCAGTTGGGCCCCTTTTGAGGTATGTTGGGGCAGCTCTCTTCTTAGGATCTGCATCTATCTGGAAAAGAGAAGCAGATTCTCCAACGGAGAGTAAGTTAGCACCCGGAAAATTGAGATAGCACTTACTTTTTTGATAGACAGTATGGTAGGTTTAGGCCCTCTTATACCCCGTGATTGATGGTAGCTTGATATTGTAGAGTGGGCTTGTGTTTGGGTATGGTTCTGACTTGTTTCCCAGTTCCAGCTATGGGTCTAGTACCACTGAGTGGATCAGTTAGCCAAATCAAGAGCAATTGATTCCTTACCATGGCTGTGTACCACTATTGCACTTGTGTGGGCATCACATCCGGTTATTTGTTGCTAATTAGGTTAAACAATGTGTTGCTTGGACAGATCTTGGTCATTTCCCCCAGTCGCCTATGTAGCACCTTCTGGCACTAGACACACTGACTGTCTGGGGACTGACTCTCTCCTGGCTTCCAGCCATGTCATTCCATTTTACGAGTCAGCTGCGTATGGAGTCTTCAGCAATAGGGTCTTACCACTGGCCTTGGGTGGGTCATCAAGTACTCTGACAGAAGTCTGTCATTGTTTTGGAAAACCTTGTAGTTTTCTCTGATCAAGAGCTCATTGTGGATGGTAGGCCCAAGCTGGAAGTGGGGGTTACAGATCAGTGTCCACTAAGAAATTGAGGAAAAAGATATCTAATATACAAGAGTTAGAGAGGAGAGAGATAGAGGGGAGAGGGGGAGAGGGAGGGAGGGAAGATGTAGGAGATTTAGGCCAGTTTTGATCCTACCCTCTCCAGTGTCCTGTGGTTCAGGTGTTTCCTCTAAGGGTCTAGAGAAGGTTCAGCCATTTGGTCTGTCTTTTAGGAAGTAGAATTTTATGGTACCATTGCCGTTTGGGTCCGGATTACTGTTTTCCACCCTTTGATTCCCTCCCCGCCCTCCCATCCATCTTATTGTCTAGTCCATGAGGTGCTTGCTGGGTATGTAAGGCATCTTGGGCAGATTCAGGTTAGGTGTTGCAGATGAGTGAGACTATGTGTCGATTTTTTTTTCTGTGATTGGGTAAGTTCGCTGAGAATGATCTGTTCCAGGTTCAACTATTTTTCCTCAAATTTCTTTGTGTCACTTTTTCTTACTGCTGTATAGAATTCCATTGTGTAGATATACCACATCTTTGTTATCCATTCTTCTAATGATGGACATCTGGGTTGATTCCAGCTTTTAGCTATTATGAACTGAGCTGCTACAAACATGGTTGAGCAAATCTCTCTGGCTTTTGGTTTGAAGGTTTTAGGGTAGATGCCCAGTAATGGTATAACTGGGTCTGTTGGTATTTCTATAATCAGCTTTTTCAGGAGTCTCCATATTGCTTTCCAAAGTGGTTGTACCATCCTACATTCCCACCAACAGTGAATGAGTGTTCCTGCTTCTCCACATACTCACCAGCATTTATTTTCATTTGATTTTTTTATGTTGGCTTTCCTTATTGGGGTAAGGTGGAATCTCATAGTTGTTTTAATTTGCATTTCTCTGATGATTAGGGATGATGAGCATTTTCTTAAGTGCATGTTTGCCATTTGTATCCCTTCCTCTGTGAATTGCCTGTTCAACTCTGCACCCCATTTTGTGAGTGGGGTATTTGTCTTCTTATTGTTTAGACTTTTGAGTTCTTTGTAGATTCTAGAGATTAGGCCTCTATCAGTTGGATAACCTGCAAATATTTTCTCCCATTCTGTGGGTATTCTATTGGCTTTGCTTATTATATGCTTGTCTGTAAAGAAACTCTTCAGCTTCATATGATCCCAATGGTTGAGTGACTGTTTAAGAACTTGAGCCACTGGGGTTTTATTCAGGAAGTCTTTTTCCATTCCTACATCATGGAAAGTACTTCCAAAATTTTCTTCCAGTAGTTTTTGAGTTTCTGGTCTTATGTTGAGGTCTTTGATCCATTTGGATTTGAGTGTTGTGCATGGTGAAATGTGTGGATCAAGATTTAGTCCTCCATGTGGTTATCCAGTTTGTCCAGCACCATTTGTTGAAGATGCTATCTTTTTTCCAGTCTATATTGTTTGGGCCTTTGTCGAATATCAAGTAGCTATAGTTGCTTGGCTCTAAATCTGGGTACTCAAGTCTATTCCATTGGTCTATACTCCTGTTTTTATGCCAGTATCATGCTGTTTTTATTACTATGGCTTTGTACTATAGCTTTATATCGGGTATGGTGATGCCACCAGAGGTATTTCTTTTGCTGAGGATATGTTTTGATATGCGAGGCCTTCTGCCTTTCCGTATGAAATTTGAGATCATTTTTTCTATCTCTGTGAAGAACACTGTAGGGATTTTAATTGGAATTGCGTTAAATCTATATATTGCCTTTGGTAGGATTGTCATCTTCACAATGTTAATTCTGCCTATCCAGGAGCATGGGAGGTCTTTCCATCTTTTCAAGTCCTCCTCAATTTCTTTTTTGAGAGTTTTTATATTTTTGTTGTATAGATCTTTTACTTCCTTGGTTAACGTTATTCCAAGGTATTTTTTTTTTTTTTTGTTGCTATTGAAAATGGGACTATGTCCTTTATTTCTTTTTCTGTGTCTTTGTCATATGCATACAGAAATGCTACTGATTGTTGTGCATTGATTTTGTATCCTGCTACTCTGCTATAGGAGTTAATCACCTTCAGGAGTTTTGAGATGGAGTCTCTCGGGTCTCTTACATATACAATCACGTCATCAGCGAATAGAGCTAACTTAACTTCTTCCTTTCCAAATTGTATCCCTTTTATTTCCTTCTCCTGCCTTATTGCTTTGGCTAGGACTTCTAGAACTATATTGAAAAGCAGAAGTGAGAGAGGACATCCTTGTCTTGTTCCTGACCTCAATGGCAATTCCTCCAGTCTCTCTCCATTAAGTATTATTTGGGCCTTTGGAGCTTTGTATATTGCCTTTATTATGGTAAGATGTGAACCGGCCATGCCGATTCTCTCCAATGTTTTGATCATGAAATGATGTTGTATCTTGTCAAAGGCCTTTTCTGTTTAAGCTTGTTTATGTGGTGTATTACATTGACAGATTCTCATGTGTTGAACCACCCTTGTGTTCCTGGGATAAATCCCACTTGGTCAAGGTGGATAACGCTTTTGATGTGTTGTTGGATTCGGTTTGCGAGTATTTTGTTGAGGATCTTTGCATCTATGTTCATTAGGGAAATGGGCCGATAGTTTTCTTTTCTTGTGGCATCTCTGCCTGGTTTTGGGATTAGGGTGATACTAGCTTCATAGAAGGAGTTGGGTAGCTTTCCCTGTTCTTCAATTGTGTGGCACAGTTTTAGGAAGTTTGGCTTGAGTTCTTTCGTGAAGGTTTGATAAAATTCGGCTGGGAATCCATCTGGTCCTGGACTCTTCTTTTTTGGGAGTTTTTTTTAAATTACTTTTTTGATCTCCATGAGTGTGATGGGTTCATTGAGGTGGTTGATCTGCTCTGAGTTTAGCTTTGGTAGATGATATGCATCCAGAAATTTATCCATCTCCTCCACATTTTCCAGTTTTGTGGAGTACAGGTTTCTGAAATAAGTCCTGATGATTCTGCTGATTTCACTGATGTGCATACAGATTTATGATTGTAATATCCTCTTGATGGATTGGTCCCTTTATAAGTAGGAAGTAGCCTTCTTTGTCTTTTTTGATTGTTTTTGGTTTGAAGTCAACTTTATCTGATATTAATATAGCTACACCTGCTTGTTTCTTATTCCCATTTGCCTGGAATATTGTTTTCCACCCTTTCACCCTGAGGAGGTTTCTGTCTTTAGTGGTAAGGTGGGTTTCTTGAAGGCAGCAGATTGAGGGGTCTAATTTTTTGATCCACCCTGTTAGCCTGTGTCTCTTGATGGGTGAATTAAGGCCATTAATGTTTAGGGTGATGACTGTGAGATTTGATTTGATCCCTGTCATGTTGTGGTGGGAGAGGTGTGTTGGCATTTCCACGGAATTTAATTTTTTTTTTTTTCTATCTACTCTGGGTTTGGTTGCTTTGATCTGCTTCTTGTAGGCATTTTTGTTTGGTTATTTGTTTCTTCTCTGTGGAGAATTTCCTGGAGTACTTTCTGTAGGTTTGGTTTTGTGTTCATACATTTGTAAAGCTGAGTTTTGTCATGGAAAGTTTTCTTTTCACCATCTATTATAAGGGATACTTTTGCCAGGTAGAGTAGTTTGGGTTGAAAGCCATAGTTTCTTAGAGTTTGGAGAGTTTAATTCCAGGCCCTTCTAGCCTTCAGGGTTCCCATTGAGAAGTCTGAAGTAATTCTAATGGGGTTTCCTTTGAAAGTGGTGTGCTGTTTTTCCCTAGCTGCTTTTAGGATTTTTTCCTTGGTGTCAATGTTTAGAGTCTTAATGATAATATGTCTTGGGGAGTTTCTCCTTTGGTCTAGTCAGTTAGGGGTTCTGTTTGCTTCTTGAATCTTGATGGGCCTCTCTTTTAAGAGACGGGGGAAGTTTTCTTCAATTATTGTGTTAAATAAGTTCTCCATGCCTTTGGTCTGAAATTCTTCTCCTTCTGGTATTCCAATGATTCTGATATTAGGACGGTTAAGTGTATCCCACAATTCTCTCATGTTCTGTTCACAGGAACTTTTGAACTTACTGAAATTTTTGGACTCTCGAACTGTTTCTTCCATCCTGTCTTCCAGATCAGAATTTCTATCTTCCACTTCACTGACTCTATTCTTGAGAGCCTCTAGTGAGTTTTGGACTTGTTCAATTAAGTTTGCATTTTCTACTACTTTCCTATGTATCACTACCATCACTTTGTCCAGCTCCCTTTTTGTCTCATTTTCTGATTTTCTTGATGATTCTTGGAAATCATCCTTGCATTTCTTTATATTTTCATTTAGTGTGGCCAGCTGATTTTTAAGGTCCTCTTTTTTTTCACTCTCCCTCAACTCTCTTAGCTCTCTTTGAATTCCTTCCAGTGTCTTATCATATTGCTCTAGCTTAGTGATGGTAGCATCCATATGATTATCTATCCTTTGTAGCTTTCCTGTCAGTTCTAGCAGTAGTTTGGTCAGGGTTGCATTGTTCATTGCTTCAACTTGATGTTCTGATCCTAAACAGTCTTCTATGTTTTGGTTAGTTGTGATCCTTATTGGACTGGGTGATCTGTCTGGATTTTCTTCCATTTTATTTTTCGTGCTATTTCTTTTGCGCTGTGGTCTACCCATGTCAGTGTATGGGCAGGTAGGTGGGTGGAGCAGCCTGGGATCTAGCTTAATGTGAATCCAAGGCAGCCTGGGGCAGTTGCAAGCAGCCTGCGTTTTTGCTCACTCTTACCAAAGCCTCCTATCTATAGCCTGACAGGGGCACCAAAGTTGCCTAAATTTTCACCCAGTAATGCACCTAAGCTGCCTGCATTTGAGCTTGTCACGGGACTGAGGTAGCAAGCCCTGAAGGTGCCCAGACTCTGGCTGGGTACACTGGGGTCTGTAAACAGTCTGTACTCTCCCGCCTCAGGGGAGTGGGGGATGGGTGGCGATGTACAGGTAGGGGATGGCACCTGCGCTGGCGCTAGTGACTCAGTGTGGACTTGTGTCATTTTTGTTGTGGGAGTGGGCCTGCTGCACGTGCAATTGTAGTGCAGAGGCAGATGATGTGGGTACGGAATCAGGACACAGCAGAGGCTGACTGGTGGCAAGTGATGTGAGCACAGCAGCAAGGGATCTGGCAGCCACCTATCCACGCAGGGGTGGCCCCCACAGGCCTGCAAACCGAGCACCACATGGCTGGTCTACTCGCAGGATCAGAGAACAAGGGCGAGGTAGGAGGTCTCAGCTTCAGTGCAGCAGGCTGGCAGGCGTGACTGGTGGGTACCCGATCAGGGCACAGCCACGCAGGACATGCGGAGGGTGCGTGGGCGGGTGGGCTGACTGGGCGTGGAGTTTGACGGATGTATGGAGCGAGTGAGGCATGCGGTGGGGCAGGGCGTGGGGGGCGCCAGGACACCGGGCTATCAGGGTGGGGCATGCAGGAGGTGGCAGGACTCAGGGGGCACAGGGTGGGGTGCCCTGGAGGGGCGGGGGGCATGGGGCGCTCTGGTCGGTCTGGGGGAGCGAGGGGTGTGCCGTGGGCATGGGTGTGGTGTGCGGGGCGCTTGGGGGGGCACGGGGCACCTGGGGGGCGTGGGGGGGGTGTGTGGGCACGGGGCACGCAGAGGGGCGCAGGGGAGCCTGCGGGAGGCGTGGGTGCGTGGGACGCCGCAGTGCACGGGGGGGGGCTAGGGGCGCGGGGCGCGTGGGGGGGCGGGGGGCGCGGTGTGCACGGGGGAGGGGGCGTGTGGCACATCTGGGTGCGGGAGGACACAGGACACAGGACACTGTGGGGTGCTCTGGATGAACTGGGTGTGGTGGGTCGCATGGGGGGTCGCGGGGGTCGCGCGGGGGCCGCGGGGTGTGGAGGGGGGCGGGGCACACTGAGGCATGCTGGGGTGCTGGAGCGGTTGGGGGGCGAGTGCTGGGGGGGCGCTAGGAGTGCGGGGGTGTGGCGTGGGGGTTGTGGGACGCACGTGGGGGGGCACAGGCCGTGTGTGGCAGGGGTGGGGGGGCGACGAGGGGCACGCAGAGTGCGGGGGGGGGGGGGGCGGGATGAGCCAGGGCGGGACACGGGGGGCAGGGGGCACGTGGGGGTGGGGGCATGGGCGCTCTGTGGGGCTGCTAGGAGCACAGGGCGCAGGTGGTGGGCGGGGCGCTAGGGTGGGTGCAGGGTGTATGGGACACTGCGGATGCCACAGGGTGCTCTGGACTCAAGGGGGGGTGGGGGGCGCGGAGCATGCTGAAGTAAGACAGGGCTGGACGCCATGGGGCGCTCTGGATGGGGGGGGGAGGGCGGGTCGCGGGGGTGTGTGTTTCCCTCTTTAACCCCAATCTGTGCACTCCTTCTTGCAAAAAGTTTTTAAATTCCCTTGAATACTTGCCTTTTTTTTCCTTATTGTCTGTAGAGCAGCTAGGCTGTCGCTATCTCTTTTGATCAAATAGCACTCCTTTCTTTACAGACTCACATTGTCCGATGGTAATACCTTCACTTTTTTTTTTCTTTTCTTTTCTTTTCTTTTTGTGTGTGTGTTTTTCAAGGTAGGGTCTCACTCTAGCCCAGGCTGACCTGGGATTCACTGTGGAGTCTCAGGGTGGCCTCGAACTCACGCGATCCTCCTACCTCTGCCTCCCGAGTGCTGGGATTAAAGGTGTGTGCCACCACGCCCGGTTTACCTTCACTTTTTTAATAAATACTTATTTATTTGAGAGAGAGTGGGAAGAAGAGAAATAAAAGCATACATAGAGAAAATTAGTATGCCAGGGTCTCTAGCCACTGCAAATAAAGAACAGACGCATGCACTGCCTTGTGCATCTGGCTTTACATGGGTAATGTGGATTCAAGCCTGGGTCCTTTGGCTTTGCAGGCAAGTTCCTTAACTGCTAACGCCATCTTTCCTGCCCACCCTCACTTTTTAAAATGTGTTTACATTATGATCTATTCCCTTCCATTTTGTTTTCAATCTCATTTTTCACACTTGTTCCTATAGTTAGAATGTGTTCACTTTTTTCCAGATGACATGATGATACAGTGCAATATAATAGCTGATGTGAAATATTACAGTAGAATGTGTATAGATGCCTACTCCTCCTCCCTCCCAAGAAATGTTGAAATCTTAGAAAATTTAAATTCCCATCTTATTTCTTCCTTTTCTTTGAAGAACACTCTTTTATGAAAGATATCATGTTACCCTCTTCTGGTTTAGAATAGCCATACTTACTCTATAGGTCTTAGTGATTTTCTTTTGTCTTTGTTTTTAAACAATTTTTGCTGTCATATACATAATAAAGGTTTTCAGTTATTCTGGTTGGGTCTGTGGCAATTCTTCAGTAAGTGGTGTGATATCGTCTATCAGTTTTGGAGAGTGATGGTTCATCATCTATGTTCCTCATCTATTTAGACATTGTGTCTGCTCTTTTGTTCTCTCCTTTTTCTACTGAATACCCCTTATGTATAATGTACTTCTTTAACCTGAGTGTCTTTAACATGAAATTCCACCCTGTGTATTTTAATATGGCCACAAGTGCATTCCTCATGCTTGCCTTTGCCCAGTGTTTCTTTGCCCATTAGTCTTATTTTTATGAAATGATTTTATTATTACTTTTTACCCCATGAAATTTACTTACAAACAGCATGAAAGTCTTTGTTTTGTTTTCAGCACAATCTGCCTTTAAATTCTTCATTTACATGGGAATATAATAATCTCTATGCCTAATCATGATTTTTCCCCTTTTAATTCATTGGTCATTTTCTCTTACAGAACTGCTTGGCACCTCAGAGCTGCTAAGCGACAGCAACTACATGTAGTCAGGGTTCCAGAATCCCCTCATGTCTCTCTCATATGTCATCTTCTGTGATCCTCCTCACATTTTCAATGAATTTATCCATTTTCCTCTACTCTGTGATAAGAAAGAGATACTGTGCAATAGTACATAGTCATATTCACCTGTCTTTGAAACAGAATTAAAGGTCTTATTCCTTTCTGAGTACAATGTGAGCCTGTTCATGCCCTCTGGAAAAGTCTCCCATCCACCAGATAGTAACATAGAGTAGCCTGTGCCTTCTCAATAGAATTTTTCTATGCCAATAAAGGTGCACACCCACAAAGCAACTCTGGAGAACTGCCTAAAACAAGATTCTAACCAACCTAAAAACATAGATGAAAATAACTATAACAGTACCAACAGCCACAGTAATGTTAGTTACTGATAATTTATTGTTTGCTTTGTACCAAAGAATAGTAAAAATATTTTCAATTTTCCCAACCTTTATGCCAGTATAATTTGTACCTATTACAGAAAATAAAATGATGCTTTAGACAGTATAAGAAACGGGTTCAAATTTATTCAGCTTTCAGTGTGAGAGTCTGGGTGCAGACCACTTTTGTCTCCCTCTTCTTGCATGTCATTGAATTACAGGTGACTAACTTGGATTCAAAGAAGCCCTGGAGCTTTCTTGGAGCCCTTAGAGTAGGGAAGGAGTGTTAGTCAGCTTTCCATTAAAATGACTAAACCTAGATAAATAAATTTAAAGAATTATTTTCACTCAGGATTGTATAGGTTTTAGTCTCCTGACACTTGACCCCATTGCTTTGCGTGTGTAGTGACAAAGTACATCATGTCAGGGAACACATGTGGCTCAGATCGTCTTACCTGATGATGTTGGTAGGTAAAGAAAATGGATGTGTTCAGATGCCCATTATCCCCTTCAAGGTCATGGTCACAAAGACCTACCTTTCTTATTCTAGGACTTGCTTCCTGAAGGTTCCATCACCTCCAAATAATCCTATAGCAACCAAACTTTTAATGTGTAATCTTTGAAGGACACTTAAGATCCAAGCCATAACAGGAGATTGTAGTGGTCTGATTCCAGACCCAGCCATGTGTTCATTGGGCAATGCAGCTCAGAGACTTCTCATAGTGGAGGATAAGAACTACAAATGAAGTTGGCCCTACCATGTCTTGTGTTTGGGTTAAATTATGTTCTAACATCTTTCATCCCTATGCTATGCCAGGTGGCATGCTATAGCTTGTTTTCTCCCTGGTAATAGCTTCCTCTCTGTTTCCTAATTACTATTTAGAGCTTTGTCTTTAACTTCTTGGTATTTCTGTAAACTATTTGAATATCACTAATAAAACAGAAGCAACAGGATATTTACGAATTAAGTTGAGCAAAGCCTCCAATGTGACAGAAGGTGAGGCAGTAAGTAACACCACAACAGTTTTGTGGCTTGCTAAAAGTGGGGAGCCTGATTTATAGCTCATTCCCCCTACAACATGAATCTTCTTTGAGACAAAGTGGTAGCTCAGATAGCATAAGGATTAATCTCTGTCAAAGTTGGTCAAGGAAAGTGTTTGAAGAGATGCAATGGCTGAGCAAGTGACAGTGAAAAGTGAAAAAAAAGTGAAAAGTATGTTCAAATCACATGAGTTTTAGGTCTTGACTTGAAGTCTTTTGTCACAATAAAATAAATTGTTAAAGAATGAAGTAAATTTCAATCCCTCATCTTCCACAGTACCAGTTTTCTACAGCCTCATCCAGTGGATTGTGTAAGGAATGTTTTACATGTAGTGCCTAATAGATGTGAGCTATTATGATAGTTAATCCTGATTATAAGCTTGTTTGGACTTAGAATGAGCTTCAAGACACAACCCAGGGCATGGCTATGAGGGTATTTTCAGAGACAATTAACAAATGACAGAACCCTTACTTTGAGTATGTGGCACCATCCCATGGGCTGGTGTCCTGGACTAAATAAGATAGGAAAAAGTGAATGTACAAGCTGAGTACCAGCATTCTTCTCCTTGCTTTGTAACTGTAAATGTAATGAGTCAAACCACTTCACATTTCAATCAGAATATCTCCAACTGCAGCTGCACACATTCAGGGAGGTTTTGGTCCCCATATTTAATTCCTTCCTTGAGGACACACCAAGGTGTTGTTTATTAATCCTCTCAAACCTTTCTCAATCAATTTGACAATGAAGACTTGTCATTACACATAATCTTATACTGAGGCACAGTTAAAATAAATGATAAACTAGCCTTCATTACTTATGTGATGGTGAAGAGGCAATATGTACAGTGTAATGAGTGGAAAGGCAGAAAAATTTCAGACATGTTTGTGTCTGCACTCTTAAATTGTGAGCAAAGTCAACTCTTCCTTCCTTGAGCTGCTTTTCTTTATGGTCAGTTGCTTTTTCATGAAAATAAGAAAAGTAACTAATTATAGGCATTATTATTATTATCACAAAATAATATGGGGCTGTCTGTTATTATCAGATAGTTCTTATAACCTCTATTTCTATGATATAAGGGCCTTCCAAAGGTCAGTGTTACAATGAAAACAACCATTTAACTATGAATTTACACAGAGGTTTTTATTTATTTATTTATTTTTATTTTGTGGTTTTTTGAGGTAGGGTCTCACTCTAGCCCAGGCTGACCTGGAATTCACTATAGAGTCTCAGGGTGGCCTCGAACACATAGCAATCCTAGTACCTCTACCTCCCGAGTGCTGGGATTAAAGGCATGTGCCACCATGCCTGGCTCTACACAGAGGTTTTAAGACATAAAGAATGAGAGGTAACTAGGTAACCCTGCATCCTTAATTGCCATTAAAACAAGGGTACCAGTCATTTCCAACATTCTCCTGTTGGCCTACTTGATGGATAACTGAGATTCTGACTACAAGTATTCTGCCAGGAGCTCCCCTGGAGATTGAGAGAATCTCAAAGTGGCTGAACACATGTATGTTAAATAGAAACATAGGATGAAATGACCCACAGTTTTCTGGAGGTCATGTGCTGTGTCAGAGCTGCTGTGAAAGTACAGCCTGCCATGCACAATGATACTGCCACATTTGATTCCTTCAACTTCACTAATTTGTGATATATGACATCCTCAGCTAAGGAAGAAAGTAGGATGAAAATGGGAACTATGCCTGTGTCTGGCCTTTCTTCTTTTTTATTAGATTCTGTGTGGTTTGTCTATGACAAAGACTACTTAATAATTTATTTAACATATATAATACTGTATAATACTGTGTGCAATGGTTGGTTTTGACTGTCAACTGAATTGGATTGAGAAGGGTTGAGGAAATTAACATATCACACCTTGGTGGGTCTGTGAGGGCATTCAAAGAAGTGTTAGGAATGGGGACAATACCCTAACCGAATGTGGGTAGCACCATCGCGTTGGTTGCAGGTCCTGATGGAAGAAAAGGGGGCCAAAGAGAAAGACAGGTAGTGCAGAAATCCTCTCTCTTTGCTGCCTGCCTGCTTTAATGATATGAACTGCCCTGCTCCATCATACCTTCCCTCTCACAGTGGACTGAAGTCTCTGAAACCATGAGCTAAATTGAATTCTTCCCACATAAGTGGTTTCTTCTTGGTGTTTGTCATAGTTCCAAAAGATCTCACTAACACAGAAACTTCTGTAAGACAAAGACCATGTCTATTTGGCTAATTGTTGTTTCTCAGTTGCTAACTTATTAGCTGAGGCACGAAGGAGTCACATAAGAACTGTGGTGACTGAGTGAATACAAGCATGCATTACTTGTGATAATAACTTCAGGAACCCTGGATGTTCTCTTTACAGACAGGGAATGGAGATGGCTTTCCATAGGAAAGTGTGGAGGATACCCCTTGCTGTACATGTCTTCACACATTTCCTTGGGGAATCACTAACTACTTCAAGAAGAATAGGCAAGAAAGAAGATCCCAGCTGCTTTCTGTCTAACAGCCACATGCATCCCACTTCAAGTCATTAGATTTGTTTCCTGCCTACTTCTCCTACTGCTCATCTGGGAGTATACAAATTTCGAGTCATTTTCGTTAAGCACTAATTAACCAATTAGCAACTGTCAACTTTTTTAAAGCTCTTAAGGATTCATGGCTTCTTTCTATTTTAAATGTATGCCTAGGAATTGGTACATGCATATGGAAAGACTATTTATGTAAATAGAATATAAATGAAAATCCTTCCTAGTTCTTTCTACTCCCTAGAATTGTACTTTCTGATCATGCCTCAAACCATTGTCTTTCTTATAGAAGATGGCATGTGCACCCCTCAGTCTCCTCCCTAACATCACTAAATGAGGAAATGAAGTCAGGATGCACTTTACAAGTAAATAGCTATAGATGGAAGTGAAAGGACAACTGGCCATCACTTTTAGTCTATGATGCATTTAGTTGAGGACAAAACTTAAACATGATTGGGCTAGAATAAATAGTACACCAGCCCTTTCCTGGAAGCAGAGCCGAAAACAACATCCCAGTTCCTGGTTTGGACCAGATGCCATGGTTCTGGTCACCCTGCCACTTACTTTCTCTATGATTTGGAACAGGTGACTTAACCATAAACTATATCACTTCTGTGGCTTCATTCATAGTGTATAAAGTAAAAACAATAGTGATAAAAACTGTCAGATATTGTATGTAATATGCCTTTTAAAGTGTCTGGCATATAACTAGGTGCCAAATCAAAAGGAATTCTTGTCAATATTTACTCATCAGCCTTCAGTAAGCATTGTTGTATCATTACATAGCAGCTTTTAGTCAATAGGAGGGTTATTTTTGAGCCTCAATAAGTAGAGTACTTGATGTAGGATATGATATCTTTATGATTTACTTCAAAAATGTTTTCTATCACTACTTACTTGTGTATTCTTTCTAAGTTATGAGATGGAAACGTCAGAAGTGAAACCCTAGTCCTGTCCAATGAATCTGAAATGAAACCATAATAAAGAAATGTTCTGTTTATATAAGGGTGAAAGTAAGAGTGGAGCAATGCTTTTGCCTGCTACATATTCAGCAAGGTTTTTAAAAATAGTAATTTAGAAAAGATTTGTAAGTCTTTCCTCAATAGCTAAAAGTCAAACCTCCAGAAAGTTGGAAATGAGTATGTCCTCTCAACCAGAGCTCAGGACCAAGTTCAATTTTCTTCAGTATCTCTGATTTTCTTGTGCAATCATTAAAAAAAAAAAAATTAAAGTGCCTCTTGAAAACTGTTATGCTTCCAAATGGACAAAAAATATTTCATGTCTCAGCAGAGAGCTGTGTTTCCTCATTTTGTTTGTAAATGTTAATCAAATTATAGGCATGTATACCTGCGAAGTTCTATTTATCTGTAATTTGAAATTGGCTAGGTTATTGACTGAGATCTCAGTAATTACCGGAGCCCAAGTTTTGCATATAATTTGGTGTAATTCATCCACATATATTAATTTGGCACTAGAAGTGAGTTTTAGAGCTTTTCATGGAGACAGTGGCTATAATGGTTTATTTAAATTCTGACCAAGCTATCTAATTATGTAAATATTCAATCATCTGTCTTGCTGACTTGAGTTAAAATGTTGAGAACATTTTCTATACATAATATCTGGTGAAGTGCCTTGCCTTCCACACATTCAATACATGAGAAAATATGTGTCACCAGGAAAGAAGAATGAAGTGGAGAGCTTTTCAATAATTCATCATTCCTCCAAGGAGAAAAATCCAGCACTTACATTTGAAAGTACTATACATGCATGCACCAATGTGAGATTGGTTTTCTTCATTGGAAATGCTGAGCATGCTCCAAGGTCCCCCATTTCTTTGGGTGTATTGACAATATTTGAGGTAGTACCATATGTCCTTGGCCATTTTAAGATAGGACATGTGTGTGCACCTGGACCAGACTGAAATTTGTTAGACATACCGTTTTATATAAAAATCCAGATTTAAAGAAAACAGCAATTAATTATTACTTATATTCTACCCTGATATATTCCAAGTCTCCCCATATTTTCTGACTTTATCTGTGAAGACTCTGCTCTACACAGTGGATAGAAGATGCAATGACTTCCTTCCTGTTCCTTCAAACACTGTAAGGCAAACAATGCCCACCCTCACCCCCATCAGAGCTGCTAAACCTCCAAACACCATAGGGCTTTTCCCTCACTTCCCTGCTGTTGTTTGTTTGTTTTGGTTTTTCAAGGTAGGGTCTCACTTTAGGTCAGGCTGACCTGGAATTCTCTATATAGTCTCAGGGTGGCCTCGAACTCACAGTGATCCTCCTACTTCTGCCTCCCAAGTGCTGGGATTAAAGGCGTGCGCCACCACGCCCGGCTTCCCTGCTGTTTTCAATGACACTTACTGGAAATATCTTCCTTGAGTATCCAACTCACATAGTGCACCAGTCTCTGCCTCTTCTGCTTCTGCCAAACCTGTCTTCTCATGCTGAAAAATTTATTTTCTTCATTAAGTACCATTAGTTGAGATATATTTATTTGTTCATTTACCTCCCTCCACATATTACCCATGGGGCATTAGAGTAGAGGAGAAAGTTTTGTCCAGAAGGCCTAACACAATGGCTGCAAAATTAGCATAGATAAACCTGTTGGCAGAAGAAGTCTGGAAACCACTTGAATGGACCCTACCTGAACTGACTGGAGCCATTGGCACAGTCCAGGATGTCTGAAGGTGATCTCTGACCCATTATAAACTATAAGTAAGTAGCACAGTGCCTGTTCAAGAAAGCCAGCACTATGCAAATGATTCAGAGAGGGTGACTTGAGTGATTTAAAAGCCCCAATCCTTTGTATTGATTTGAGCTTCTAAATTTTTTCTTTACTATGTCCAATTCCTTCTTTCTGAAACAGTAGTATTTATTTATTTAACAGAGAAAGACGGGGAGATAGAGAGAGAGAATGGGTGTGCCAGGGCCTCCAGCCACTGCAAATGCACTCCAGACATGTGAGCCCCCTTGTGCATCTGGCTATCATGGGTCCTGGGGAAATGAACCTGGGTCCTTTAGCTTTGCAGGCAAACGCCTTAACAGCTAAGCCATCCCTCCAGCCCAAGAGTGGTATTTTTTTAACAGACTTTTTGTTTCTGTTGTAACTGTGTGTCTCTGTTCAATTCTGCATTTCCAAACACAAGAACTTGGAAATTCTAAAAAACTCCCAATATCACCCTGATTTGTTTCTGCCAAGATAGTTATGTCACTATGACATTATATTTTCTGGTTTTATGTATTCATTTTGTCTCCCATGTTATGCTTATGCTTTGAATAATATAGTTTTCACACAATAAGCCCTTGCTAATTAAATGAATGATCGAATCATGACGGATAAGATTCTCTACAGCTTAACTAGGTATGAAATGTCTCATTACCAAAAAAAAAAAAAAAAAAAAAAAAAAGCAAACTAATGTGTTCTTTTTTTTTGTTTTCACTACAACAATGAAGGTCTTTTAGAAGCAGGCTCCAAACTTCTAATATCACCTAACTTCTGCCATATACAATCTTCTGCCAGTATTGATCTTTTATGCAGTGACATCCAGTGTATATCAAAGTTCATGGACGTGCAAGCCTGTTAACTAAAATGCATTAGCATTAGCAGACATACATCCTTCTGTATATATTAAATCATTTTAGGTTACTTATACTATCCAATGCAATGCAAGCATGATGCCAATAGTTATATTGTATTGTTTAGGGAACAACAACAAAAAATAATCAGTACCTGTTCAGTACAGGCACAGTTTAATATTTTGGACTTAAGGTTGGTTAAATCTGAAGTGCAGAGTCCACAGATACAGAGGACTATGCTTACTTCCTACCCTGTGCAAACCTACTCAGTGGGAGCGTCACCCGGCTCTCCCACAAATACACTCACCATTACTCCCACTCTAGGCCAAGCAAAAGTAGGACTGTGCTACATTCATTCACCTGAAGAAATCTTACTAACATAGGAATTACTTGTCCACTGGCAGTCAGGTGAGCATTCATGGTGCAGTAAAATCCCATCACATAACCTATTCCAAAGACAAAAATGAGAAAAGAAATTAGTCAATATCCTTCAGCATGAGTACAACCATCAAGGAAAGTGAGTGACCACCATGTATTCTCCTGAATGGGTGAGCGTTGCATGATCAGCTTCTCAATGGACCATGGGGTCATGCACCCACAAGGGGTCTATAGGGCCTCACTGATTCAGTCCACGAGGTAGGCAAAGAGGAACCAATCTCACTAAAGAATTCCTCAGTCTTTCTCCAGTTTGCACCTCAAGTCACATCAACGCACAGGAGACCAGGCAGCTCAGTTGGCAGCTATCTGTCTTAGGAGACCTTTCCCACTCTTTTGGGAGTCCTCTCTTGGGGGTCCTCATCATGTCCTTATCTACTGTCACCTAGCTCACCCCTCATCTACATTTCATAATTCTTCAGTGTGTGACACTTGCAAGAGACCCACTAACTCAAGGCAATGCTTTGGTGATCATTGACTTCCTGTCATCTGAGTACCCTATATTAAACCCACCAAGAGCTTAAAAAGGAAATGGAGGCAGAGGACGAGGTGGAGGAGGAGGTGAGACAAAGAAATCCATGCTTTTTTGGTTGCAGATAAGTCTGTAAGCAGATGTATGTGTGCAGGAGTGGACGGGTCTTCAGAGAAAGCATGAGAATTCCTAGAGTATCAGAGCAAGATAGGTTTAGGATTTGTATCAAACGAGAAATAGCAGTATGTGAATTAACTTCCATGGGGAAGTGTGGTATTTCTAGGTTAAACATCCTACAAGGCTGGTTGACTGGTTAGAATTTCTGTGAGGGTGAGTGCTGGAATGTTAATGTTGGAAGCAAATCATTTTGGGATATAACACCTATTTTTATAACTCACCTTTGTGTTTGACCTAGCATCCTTGTGACTAGCAGGTAAAATCTTTTTAAAAACTATTTAGGCATAGCAGAATTCTCAAAATTAAAGCAAGAAATTTCCTTGAGCCTGTAATGGAGAATTTGTTTTCCTCTTTATCTCTTTTCCCCTAAAACCTCACCAGAAGGTGTGAATGGATACCTCTGTCTTGTACTTTTCTAGAAAAGAAAACTAAGAGGCTCAGATGACTGCCTTTCCTGAAAACCTAGAAGTAACTAAACACCTGGCTTTGGGTCTAAACTAAGCAGTTCATCCCCCTCACTAGTAAAAGACCCCAATCTGGGTCCAAGTGGGATTTCCCATTTCTAGAAAACTCCTCCAACTTCATAACAAGAGCTGTATCTTATTTCCTCCTCTTATGATGTATAATCTATTCAAAAAATGTGTAATATCTATAATAAAATTTCTCTAAACTTAATCATCTATGGTCTGTGAAGATCATGCATTGAAATTGATAAGAACCGACTGACTCAGTGGAGGTTATGTGTGACTGTGACTATCCAGCTCCTTAACTTCTGAGTTACCAACCACTCAAGAGCCCAGAAAGTCTTTGTTGCTCTCAAAGACACCTGAAATTCCCATATTACTTTATAAAATGTACAAAAAGAAATATTACGGCTGGAGTGATAGCTTAGCAGTTAAGGTTATTGCCTGCAAAGCCAAAGGACACAGGCTCAATTCTCCAGGATCCACATAAACCAGATGTACAAAGTTGCACATGTGTCTGGAATTCGTTTGCAGCTGCTGGATGCCTTAGCATGTCTATTTTCCCACTTTCTTTCTATTTCTCTCTCTCTCTCTCTCTCTCTGTCCCTCTTTCTCTAAGAAGGAAAATAAGAAAGAATTAAAGAAACATTAGTTTCCACCAAAACAAAGGTTAAAATTGTCACCAGATAACAATAGGCCCAGAGCAGTGAGTTCCTCACTTTGCTATAACAGAAATATGATGTTTCTGTCCATGTATTTGAAAATTGCCTTGATTTATAACTTGTATTGTTTGGTTACTATATAAACTTCACAAAATTGTTAGCATGACAGTATCTGAGGTTGCCCAAATCTGTGTTATTGTGCTATGTTCACTCATATTTGGCTTCAGAATAAATCCCTATTCCCTTTGAGGTGACAGAATTGAATCTTGTCCCACAATGGGAAAGAAAACATTACTTTGTTGTTGCTGTTGTTAGTGGAACTCAGAAAAATGGGCAAGCTTGGCTGTGAGGATCTTTAATCAACTGAAGTGAAGGAGGGACTCTAGCATGCATGCATAAAGTACAAATCTCATTAAAGGGATAATTATTCCTCCCATATTTTTAACATACCTTCAAATATATTAACCCTACTGAGTAGTGATCTCCTGTCCAGGTGGATGACAGGGCATTTGAATTAACTCATAAGGGAAGGGAAAAGAGTATGGTCTTGTAATATTATGATCTTTTGGATAATTTAGAATACCACATTTCCACCCGGAGTCAGAGATATGGTTCATATCAGATTCATTTGACATAAAAATCATGCATCAGTGTAGTTCAAAAATTATACAGAGTATCTATGCTTGGAGAAAATAATCTTCCCTTAATGGCCTTCAACAAAGCTCTTCTACATGTACCCTCCCTCTTTCATATAGTATTTTAAATCTTGAATAATAATTGTGATGCTTGTCCTCCTTTCACAAGTTATTTCAAGTTCTAAGGATGACAATTATAATTTTTGCTTTTCTTAAAATTAACATCAAAGAAATGGGAGGTGAGGTCTAAAATTGGTTATGAGCTTTAATTCATCTTCTATGACCATGAAAGTCTGCTAATGCCTAACAGTGCCATAGAAAAGTACCACAAACTATGCGGATCAAATGACAGAAATGCAGTGAGTCCAAATTCAGATTTCTAAGGGCTGATCCTTTCTGAGAGCCACAAGGAAGAATCTGATCTATACCTTTCTCTTGGCCACTTGGGCTGTGTTGTCGATTTTTGTCTTTTCTTAGCCTCAGACCCATCTCTTTGACCTCTGTATCCTCAAATGTTATTCTTCTTATGAATGTCTATGCCTGAACACCCTCTTTTCCTAAAGACAACAATCATAGTGATTAGGAACTACCTTCATCTGGTATGTTAACTTTTCCTGAGCACACATGAACAAATGTCTATTCACCACACACAGGGTACTAATAACAGACCAAAGTCCAACTTGGTGAACCAATGAGCTTCTTGGGTTCACTTAAAGGGCATGAGTGATGGGTTCTTTATGGAAACATGGATGACTCAAAGGCAGTTGTGTCAGTGGAAAGCCCATTCCAATACAGGTGGCAACTTGCAAACGCTCTATCCCTGTAGCTCCTTACATGTCTTGCAGGCAGATTGAAGAATCTCTTTTCCTATCCATTGTTAATGCTTATATAAACTTGGGAAGGAGGGACTCTGTGAATCTTGTAAGATTCAGGAGCGTCCTAAGACCTGTGAGCAATTTACTTTTTGAGTTTTACTTGAGCAGTTTACTTTTTTGTTTGGAATGTTTCAATTACAAGGAAGTTGTTATGCAACTTGATGGCAGAAATAAAGATATTCAAGAAATAATTGTATCCTGCTGCTTTGCTATCGGACTATTGAAACAATGGATCCCAAAACATTAAAATTTTCACAAAAATCTCATTCTGAGAGAAGAAAAATAGTAGAGACTGGTACCAACCAGAGAAGGAGCCCATCTACTGGAAAGAGAACTCACACATTGCTGACAACTTTCAGGAGAGACAGTAAAAGGGAGCATGCTCTGCTTTGTTGCATGTAGCTCTGGTGAGTAGGTTTTCCATCTTCCTCTGTCAACAGCTTCCTTAATGTGTTAATATCAGTGCCTTTCTCTCCTCCTACTTTACCCACAGGTTGATGTAGGCTTGGGGGTTCAGGAAGGGTCTCCCAAGCTTATGGACTCCAATTTTGGGTCCACATGCTGTTTTAACAAAGAATTGATAAAAACAGATTCAATAAGAATAAATTATGATTTATTGCATTTGTATAGGGAAAATAATAAGTTCTAAGATTTATTTAAATAAAATTGGAGTCTGGGCAAAGGCTGCAACAGAATCATAATCACATGGGAGATAGGATCTAGGAACTTATATAGAGTGATTTAGAAGAAACACACTCATGTGGAAGGCAGAGAATAGTCTAGTGAGGTTCATTTAAGAGACAATGAGGTCTAGGAAAGACTAGAACAGAGTCACAAACACATGGAAGATAATAGAATCCAAGGGCTTATGTAGAGAGATTCAGAATAAATTCACGAGCCTCCCAATGAAAGAAAGTTAACAAAGTAAGTGGTGATGGTTTAAGAATAGAAGAGAGAAAATACCAACGTAGAGACCAGGATATTCAGATGAGAAATGGGTAGTAAAGAGAGTTACACCTGTGGTTTCCCAGAGTTTAAAGAAATTACATGGGCTGGAGAGATGGCTTAGCAGTTAAGGTGCTTAACTGTGAATCCTAAGGACCAAGGTTTGATTCTCCAGGTCCCATGTAAGCCAGATGCACATGTTGACACTTGCATCTGGAGTTCATTTGCAGTGGCTAGAGGCCCTGGCATGCCCATTCTCACTCTCCCTCTCTTTGTCTTCCACTCTACATCTCTAACAAATAAATAAAAATAAATATATTTTAAAATAAAGAAATTAAAGCCAGGCATGGTGGCACACGCCTTTAATCCCAGCCCTGAGAAGGCAGAGGTAGGAGGATTGCTGTGAGTTTGAGGCCACCCTGAGATTACATAATAAATTCCAGGTCAGCCTGAGCTAGAGAGAAACCCTACCTCAAAAAAAAAAAAAAAAATTACATATGTAGCAGGCCCAAAGTTTAGAGTAAATACCCACATGGTGGATCTAGAGTATAAAGGAAATACATTCATGGTAGACTCAGGGGTCAGAGAAAAATCATACATGTAATTAAAGTGACAAGTTACCCCAAAGCATGGCACAAATGGAAGCAAGCCAAAAATTATCCAGGCCCAGAAATAGTGCTCTTCCCTACTGGGCAAGGCCAAATAGGGGAGAGTCAGACTCAGATGTGTCCAGGCAGAGATCACAGGGCAGAGAGAGGGCAGAAATCAGCTTGGACAAGCCTTTATAGTTAATTAAAAATGAATTGTTTAGTCAGACTCAAGTATGTAAGGGGAAGACCTATTAGTGAGCAGATTCAAAGGGTTGACTGCAAAGACCAGCCCACTTAAGCAGTGTGCGAGACTGTGGAGGCGGTAGGGGATACGCAGCCAGTATGGATGAACCTGGATCAAACAAGAGCTCCATTCCTGCCAAGGCAGGGTGGCATAGTCTGGCTCTACGTTTGGGCTTCTACCCTTAGCTTCCTGCATGTAAAAAAAAATCATATTCCTGTTTCTTCATCACTGCCACAAATCTCCCTTGACAGCTGTGGTCCCATAAATCTTGGAATTGCTGAAGAGTCATTTATACCTTTTACCATGCTGATGATGGGCATAGTTCTTATGTAAGAGAGACCACAAAATTCTCTCCATACTTTATTTATCAGTTGCAGAGAATGTTTTGGATTCCCTGCAGTAGGAGTTTGCCAGAATCCTTTCATTATGAGTAGTTTATTTTGAAACTGTCATATTCTAGAAGATACAACATTTATAAGATTTAAAATACAAGGTCTCAGTAAGTGTAACATCACCAGAACAACTAATGTCCCCAGAAAGGATAAGAGCCAGAAAAGCTATGACCCTGCTTATTCAAGGACTGCCATCCTTTCACAGCCTATTTCTGGATGTTTCATCCCTTGAACTGCTGAAAAAAATAATTGTTAATGGTTATGGAGGAAAAAAGGAGAAAGATAACTTTTTTATAGGTAATCAGCCAGAGACAGAGACCTAAGGAGATAGCATCTTGCTTGTATTGTCAGGACTAGAATCCACATCTGATCCAGTTTCATTCCCTCTCTGCAAAGGGAGCATCCAGTCTCGTTCAAGATGGCAGGAAGCAACACATCCTGGTAGCAGTTTCCTGCTTCTTCAAGCTTAGCAGATGTGGGTGGGCTGACCCCTCTTGAGTTTACCAACTAATCAGCTCTCTTCCTTACACATTTGAGTCTGATGAGGAGGATCATATTTTATTGGATGTTAATCCTGTTGCAGTTATCTTCTTGTTCCTGGGACAAACACTTGACCAAATTTGGAAGAAAGTATTGTTTTTTTTTTTGTTCATAATCTTGAGGGGAAGATCTATGATGATGGCAGGGAATAATATATCATGGGAAGTGGCTGGATATCACCTCCTTACTTCAGTAGGTGAAAACAGCAACAGAACAGTGAGCAAATTGACACTGTAAAGGTAGGAGATAATAAGCCCAAAGTCTATCCCCAGTAATACACCTCCTCCAGAAAGGTTCCAACCCAAAGTTGCCACCAAACAGGGACCAAGCATTCACATCACTTAAGTTTATGGAGACAAATGATTCAAATCACCATATTCCGCCCCTGATCCCCATAAACTGATTAGCATCCATGATATAAAATGCAATGCATTCATTCCAACTTTAAAAGTACCTATAGTTTTTATCAATGCCAATATTGCTCAAAAGTCCCCATAATCTAAGCTCTCTTAACTTTGCATCTGTAAATAAAAGTAAATAAATAAATTAATTAATAAACACATAATGGCACAGAGTAAACATTCACACTGTTAAAGATGTCATTACAAGAAAAGATTAAGCCAATTCAAGGTCTAAAACAAATAGGTCAAACATCAAATGTTTTAGGACCAAGTCTAACATCTCTAACTAGTGATAACATCTCTGGGAATCCAATTCTGCCCTCCAGATGGGCTGTTCTCATCCTGGGATCAACTCTATCCCTAGCCAGTAGCTCTACTTGCATCTCAAAATGTCCTAGAGCTTCCACTGTAACCCAGAGTTCATCCTCATGGCTCCACTGATCCTCCATGCAGGGATTCCACCAACCCTGCCTTATATTACCCAGAAGTACCTCCAACAAATAAACTGCATTTTAAAAACAATAACTCTTTATTTTTTGCATTTGTTATGTTTCCATAGCATAAGATGGGCTACAAAATGTGGCAATCCAGTAGGAATAAAGCCCACATGAAGAGCAGGGCATTCAGCAGTTAGATCCCTTACAGTCTAAGAGTTAGCATTCTTTTTGTTGACCTGATGCTAAACAGCTGGCCCAATTTCAATGGTGGTAATCTCCCAAAGAACTGCAGCTTAAAGGCTCAGTCTCCAGCCCAAGTTTTATTTCTTTCTGCACCATAACCTCTGTCCTCCCCAGACCACTTCTTCTAAATTTAACCCTGCAAAACTTTTCATGACACAGGAAAAATGCAGCAAATTTCTCACACAAGCTACCTCTAGCCAAGTCAGGACAAAGCTCTTTCTTCCCCTCATAAGCCACACCTACATAGTCCACAGGTCTTTCTTTTCTTTTTTTTTTTTTTAATTTGAGAGTGACAGACAGAGGAAGACAGGTAGAGGGAGAGAGAATGGGCGCGCCAGGGCTTCCAGCCTCTGCAAACGAACTCCAGCATCTGGCTAACGTGGGACCTGGGGAACCGAGCCTCCAACCGGGGTCCTTAGGCTTCACAGGCAAGTGCTTAACCACTACGCTATCTCTCCAGCCCAGTCCACAGGTCTTTCTGCATTTTGGTCTCTCAAACTTGGCCAGAATCAAGCTCTGTTTGCATAATGCAAGGCATGAGGAAGGACTTACCCATGTGCATTAAGCCCAGGGAAAGTTCAAGAAGAATTATCAACAAGTTTCCCTTTATCTCATCTTGGATGAGACTAAGTCAGACTGAAGTTCTGAAGTCACCAGGACAGGGGCATCCACATTCTTTTGGACCAGTCCCTAGCTGACTACCTCCAAGAAAAGAGCTTCCTTTCTCTGAATCCATATGGTGCCTTGGATATGACTTTTATTGGGGAACCTTGGATAGCATTGATGTATAACTGCAGACATTACTGCAGCTAAAATTCCATACTCCCTTCAGAGGATAGGGCATTGTCACTTTTAGTGATTTCCTTCTTTTCAGAGGGGGCAAAACTCTATTTCTTATAATCTACTGAGGGCAGGGTTTTTTTTTTTTTTTTTTAATGCCATGGTTTCCCACAGCTATATCAAGCATAGCCCTTATATAGTTTTTCTTTAGTTTGGGGTTTCTCTGGGATAGCAGGTATTTATCTGTCTAGACATTATTTCCCACAGGTAAGACTAAGTAAGGCTTGTTCTTATGCTTGTAATCATGTCCTCTGGGCTTTGGACCTGTCTTTATTCTCTTTCTGTTATTGACAATCTCAAAAGGCAAATTTAAATGTTAACTTGGAGTGTCTAGGTCATATTGAGTCCTTTCTATTGGGTTAACTGCTTACCGTTGCAAGTAAGCATATTAGTTACTCAAGTAGTGCTGAAAGCACAGAGATATCAGTCTCAGTGCTGGGACTCCCTGGACAGGAAAACCTAGTAGGCCACAGGACTGGGAGCAAACATGACAGAGCAGGAGCCCTCATGCTCTGAGAGTCAGATTCCCCTCCCCTCCACACCCCACAAGAATACAGACTCCTTATTTGATCTGGTGGAAGCAAATCTGAGATAATGTTCAGCCAAATAGTATATTGGCTAGAACTATTTAATTGCAGGCTATTTAACTACATATACTTTATTTTTAGTTATAGGGCTAAAGGTACTTTTGGCCATCATAATGACTTTAATTTTCAAGACCATATTTATAAAACAATTTGGTACCATGTAAACAGTACAAATACCAAAGTACAATTAGACGAAAACACATGGTCATGTAAAGACATTTTTAAGGAAAATCAAAGATTTATTTTAAAGATTTTGTAGCTTTTATGTAGATCTATCATTTGGTAGCTCTTAACTTAAACTGTCAGTATGATGATTTCCTTCATAGTACTAACCTGTACTCCAAAGACAATATAAAGTAGAAAACCTCATCTCAGAGACACAGAGGCTAATATGTTATCAATGAAGCTTTAAACAGGCTCAGAAGGCACCCATAGCTTGGTTTTTAAATGACTATTTTTTCTCTAATTTAAATAGGATATAATAAGCCTGTTTTGGAAAAAAAAAAAAAAGGAGCACAGGTAGACAGACTATTGTTTTTAACATCTTAATGTTACTGCTTTCAGATTAAAATTTGTCTTAAAATTAAGATATTAGTTATTTTTAGACTTAATTACATAGCCACTTTAATTTCATTTTAATTTACAGTAATTTAATTTAATTTTTACAGTAATATTAGCTACATTTTGCTTGTTGGGATTGTATCTCCTATAATTTTCAAAAAAAAAATATTTTATTTATTTATTTGCACCCAGAGAGAGACAGAGAAGAGAGAGGGAGGGAAGAAGGGAGAGAGAGACAGAAGATGGGCAGACATGCCAGGGCCTCTAGGCCCTGCAAATGAGCTCCAAACGCATGTACCACTTTGTGTATCTGGTTTTATAAGGGTAAGGGGGAATTGAACCAGGGTCATTAGGCTTTGCAGGCAAGCACCTTAACCACTGAGCAATCTCTTCAACCTCTGGGATTATACTTCTTATAACTTTGTTGTAAAAATAAAACATAAAATCCTTTGGCTGGGATGGAGATATGTCTCACTGGTTAAGGTGCTTGCCAACAAAGCCTAAGTAGTCAGGTTCAGTTTTCTGGTACCCACGTAAAGCCAGATGCATAAGGTGATGAATGTGTCTGGAGTTTGCAGTTACTAGAGGCCCTGTCATGCTCGCTCTCTCTCTCCCTCCTCTCTGCTTCTTTCTCTCACTCGCTCTCTCAAATAAATAAATAAATTTAATTTTTTAAACAACCCTTAACAAACCTGTATAATTATCATTTTTTATGTATCACAGCCTTAATAAAAATCTTACATTGATCATTTGCATCTTATTACCCCTGAAAACAAATCCATAGCATTTATTTTACAAAATCATATGTAATATGCATCATTTAGAGGTATTCTGATCAACATAAAACATTATCCTGTCCTATTATTTTTCTGTTATTCTTCATTTAAAACAATGAAATAAAATTTTACTTTTTTCCAGAACCTGTTTTAGAGGTAAATCCTTAGCAAAATCTGTTTCTAGCCGGGCGTGGTGGCACACACCTTTAATCCCAGCACTCGGGAGGCAGAGGTAAGAGGATCGCCGTGAGTTCGAGGCCACCCTGAGACTCCATAGTGAATTACAGGTCAGCCTGGGCTAGAGTGAGACCCTACCTCGAAAAACAAAAAAACAAAAACAAACAAAAAAAAAATCTGTTTCCAATGTAATAGCTTAGTGAAACATTTATGATTCTAATAAACATTGTTTTACATAAACAAGTAGTATATAGTAAGCTTTTATGAAACATTTTATATACTCCAAATACCATTTTAATTTTTAGATAAGAATGCCAATATTTATAAGGTATTTATTAGATCTTTCACACAAAATGATTTTATCTCTGTCTGTGTCTGGGGGGATGGGTTGGGCTAACTCTTCAGGTATCAGTAAGGGTATCCTTTGCTTTTCTGTCTGCCAGTTGTCTATTTTACTGGGTACCTTAAATCTTATAAGGTGGTCATGTTTAGTGTTAGTCCCTTCCTATTGGTTAGCCAGTGTCCTGGATTCTCTGCTCCTTTTTGTATTATTTTAGATCTTAGTTGTTAAGCACAAAAAAGGAAGCATTGGCTAGCTGATTTTGAGAGGTCTGAGGTACCATCTGTAAAATTTGAAGCTTTTTTAAAACGTCAAGGGTTGACTAGCTAATGAAATATTGGCTTAGAAGAACTTGTCTTTTAGAGAATGAGTGATCAAGGTTGGTGACTTTCCTGAAACCTTCAATTAACCAATTGAGAAATAGGGCAGAATTTTATTTCTTTTGAGTACGTTCTCTGATCTTATCATAGGGAATGTTTTTTACATGTAATTTTCCATCCCTGCATCATCTTATATGGGGATGTTATTACCCCAAGCAGTGGCTACCTCGTCTGAAAGGACTCCTGTGCACCTAGCATAATGCTTATCAGGACTTTGAGGAAAAGTTCATCTATATGCCTTTTCACTTCCTCCAAGATCTGTGCTCTTCCGCAAAAGTACAGCAGATGGTCAGGGTCTGAAAGTTACTAGCAATAAAGATGGGTCCTTAAAGGAGCTTCTTCACTTTTTCTTGTATTTCTGTTAGTCTGTGACTGACAAAGGGACATGGATTGTTATTGCTCCCAGGATACCAAGCATTTCCCTTAGGGGAGTGATAGAGGTGCAGGAGTGGGCAGTTGGTAGAACACCCCGCTCTTTGTATGCCCCGTAGAACTAGGTTCAATTTTCTCTGGTAACTCAGGGTAAATGAAATAATATGGAGGTGGCATGGGATTTCATGGAGTGAGACAAGATATTTCACCTGAGTTCTATTCCACTTTTTTTTTTTTTTTTTTTGGCCTGGAGAGTGTGCTTGGACATAAACAGGGGTTGTATGAGGAGGCAGAGGTTTCTGCTTTTGTCCTTTCTCTGCATAGGCCGCTATACTGGTAAAGGGCCAGGCACCTGGAACCAATGATACTGAAGATCTGTTCTCTTGGTTGTGAGAAAGCAGATCCACCTGCAGGATAGTGCTATGCTTTAAGCTTCCATCCTTTGGCCCAACTTCCCCATCACTCAGCTTGTACTGAAGCCAGATGGTGTTGTAGTAAAATATTTGCCTCTTTTTCTTCAGGGTCTCTAGATTAAACTTGTTTAAGTTCCTAAAGATATACCATAGTGAGAAGTCCAAGGGAACTGAAAGTGAGATTCTTCTTTTTCCTTCATTTTTTTTTTTTTTTCTCATGCTGAGGGAAGAGACAAGTATGAGGGCTTCTGGTGTAGAGAAGGGCAGCCCTTTCATTCATTATGAGACTTAATGAGATCTGATGGCCTGGAGCTCTCCTTCCTATCACCAGAACACAAGCCCCAATATAGCCACAGAAAAACCAGGAAGATGGGTTTGAGTCTCCAACTCTTCAAGGTTTACTCCTTCCCCACCTGTGGTTTTAACCTGTGACTTAGGTTGTTTCTCTCTCAGGACAATATTTGAATGTTAGTTCCTGCTATAAGCATCGCTGGGCATGAGATTACCCATTTGCCACAGCCCACCTATCACTGGGGCATTAGTCTCTCATGGGATCAGCACATGTCCCAGATTTGGGTGGTGTTGATCCAGGAGCTGTGGGTCTGTGCAGGACTCCCAGTTTAACTGTGACTGATGCTGCCAGCTACCTCAGTTGAAATGTGGGTTCTCCTAGGTTACCACTGACAACTGTGTTTCCTTGGCCTGGCTCATATGAAATAGGATGGATGAGGGACCAGGCACATGCTACAGCCAGGCTGTAGTGTGCCCTAAGCATTGTAAAGAAAAGACAGGGAGATGAGAGGTTTGATCTGGTGGCTCCGGGATATCATCAGGCTTCCCTGGAAAGCTGCTCACTCTCTTTCCAGGTGCTCAAGGTAGGACAGAATAGGGCTGCAGTGGGGACTCTCTTCTTTTTAAAGTTTTTATTTATAGACACACACACACACACACACAGAGAGAGAGAGAGAGAGAGAGAGAGAGAGAGAGAGAGAGGGAGAGAGAGAGAGAGGGAGAGAGAGAGAGAGAACTAGAGAGAGAATGGGACCATCATGTTCCCTGGCCACTGTAAATGAACTCCAGACACATGTGTCACTTTGCGCATCTGACTTTATGCGGGTACTGGGGAATTATACCCAGGCTGACAGGTTTTGCAAGCAAGCACCTTTAACCCCTGAGTCATCCCTAAAGACCCTGGATACTCTTGTTAAGGGAAAGGGAACAAGAAGTTTGAAGACAGTTTGTATTTACATCCTAGCTGACTGCTCTCAGCTGTGATTGGTATGGACAGAATGATAATTTCTTCAGCAATGACTTCCTACTTGGAACAGAGAAAAGAAAGTGATAGAGCACAGGATAGACCAGCAGAAGTTTATTAACATATGTTTCATTCATTCATGAGAGATTACAGAAAATGAGGAGTTTTGCAACACATGGCTTTAGAATCCAGCTTACACAGCAACTTCAACAAATAATAGTAAATGTGGGGGTGGGGGACTGCTCAGTAGTTAAAGGCATTTGATTGTAAAACCTGCTGGCCTGGATTCAATTCCCCATTTACCCATGTAAAGCCAGAAGGAAATTCATTTGCATCAGCAAAAGACCCTGGAGCATGCATGCATGCACACATAAATAAAATAATTTAAATACTGTATCATGTGAGAGAAGTTGTTAGGTGGCTAGTCAATTGAAAGGCTTGGAAATCATAGAGGATGTATTCCCTTTCCTTTTCTCCCTACTGCCCCATGCATGATCAGCATTGGATTCCATTTCCTTTGCCCCTGGTAACACACTAATTTTTGTTTTGTTTTGTTGTTGTTTTTTTGAGGGAGGGTCTCACTACAGCCCAGGCTGACCTGAAATTCACTATATAGTTTCAGGGTAGCGTTGAACTCATGGTGATGCTCCTACCTCAGGGACTAAAGGTTTGCGCCACCATGCCCAGCTTTAATTTTTTTTTTTTAAGAAAGGGAACATATCACAATTTTTCTCCTTAGAATTTGAAATATAATATGAAAGGAGAGAAACTATCATAATAGCCTTCCTTAAGATTTAAAATACCATATGAATGGGAGTGTTGCGGTCCATTAAGGGAGACTATTTTCTCCTGTAAAGCATGGCTGTTTTATGACTTTCTTTCTCTTTCACTTTTCCTTAATTCTTTTAAATCTACTGTTACATGATTTGTTGTTGTTGTTCATAATTGGGATCTGAGTCCTACCTGTATCCCTAGGTAGACACATGATATTTTACATTGTTGAGAAAAATATACATCCTCAAAACACTCCATTGTTCCTTCCCTTGAGGGTGGAGAGGGAGGGGAGGGCAACAAAGGGGTGGTAAACATAAACCTAGATCCAAACGGCAATGGTACCATAAAATTCTACTTCCTAAAAGGCAGACCAAATGGCTGAACCTTCACCAGGCCCTTAGAGGGAATACCTGAACCACAAGACACTGGAGAGGGTATGATGAAGACTGACCTTAATCTTCTACAGCTTCCCTCCCTCCCTCGCCCTCTCTCTCTCCCTTCCTCCCCCTCTCTCTTTCTCTCGCTCTCTCTCTTCTCTCTAACTCTTGTATATTAGTTATCTTTTTCTTTCTTTTCTTAGTGGGCACTGACCTGTAACTCACAGTACCAGCATGTGACTATCATCCACAATGAGTTTTTGATCAGAGAGACCTACAAGGTTTCCTAAAAGAAAAACAGATTTCTGTCAGAGCATTTGATGACCCACCAAAGGTTAGTGGTAAGACCCTACTGCTGAAGACACCTTATGTGGTAGACAGTAAAATGGAATGGCATGGCTGGAAGCTGGAAGAGGGTCAGTCCCCAGACAGTGTGTCTAGTGCCAGAAAGTGCTACATGGGCGACTGGGGGAAAATGACCAATATCTGTCCAAGAAACTCATGGTCTAACCTACTTAGTAGCAAATAACCTGTTGTGATGCCCACACAAGTCCAATAGTGGCACACAGACAAGGTGGGGAACCAACTGCTCTTGATTTGGCTAACTGATCCCCTCAGTGGTACAGGACCCATAGCTGGAGCTGGGAAGCAAGTCAGAACTATATCCAAACATAAGCCCGCTCTCCATTATCAAGGTACCATCAATCATGGGCTACAAGAGGGTCTACACCTATTAAATTCTCTATAAAAAAAAAGTAAGGATTATCTCATTTGTCCTGGTGCTAACTTACTCTCCATTGGAGAATTTGCTTCTCTTTTTCAGATAGATGTAGATCCTAAGGAGAGAGCCACCCCATCATGCCTCAAAAGGGCCCCAGTTGAAACTAAGAAAAATTGGCGAAACAAGCAAGGGTGCTGTTTTCCTGGTGAACTGAGTACCAGCACAAGGGTGAAGGAGATCAACACAGAGAAAAATCAACTCCTACCAAATCAGAGAGCCAGAGATCCAGAGGCCCCCAACACCTCATCACTGAAGCAGGCCAAAAATGAACACAACATGGCTCAGGGAAATTTTGCAGAAGAAGGGGTGGAAAGAAAGTCAGAGCCACATGTTGGGTCATGATATACAGAGACATTTATCCTACACATAACTGTGGGCTAACTCCACAATGCATGACCCATATACCTCAACAAGGAGGGGGCAAGGGGATGGGGTAAGTCACAGATGAGCTTAATAATGGCACCAAAATGACTGTATTTGCTGAATACAAAACTAATTAATAAAAAAATTAAAAAGTAAAAAAAAAAGCAGGGGGGGTGGCTGCAAAAGAAACTCATGTGAGAAATTTTCTTTAAATAAACTTTACTAAGATGTAATTTATATCCAATAAAATGGATCCCTTGGTGTCTGTGGGGAAAAAAAGGAGTTAATCCAAATAGGCCTGTCAGTCACCTGGCCAGGAGACCATTCCTCAGGAAGGCTGCTACAGCTGAAGACACATGAAAATGAGGAGTAACTATCTCCTGAATGAGATATGTATCTACACTCCCAGAAGCCCCTCTCTCAATGCAGTTGTCCACAATTCCTAACTGCTAAGCTTCCCTACTCTTTTCAGTTATAATTAAAAAATAATATCTCAACTTCCTCCTCCCCTTATTTTAGATGATAGCCAAGACTCTATGGGCATTCTCACTTTCTCAGTTCTCTTTGAAGGAAACCCTTCAATCTTACCCCTCCTCACCTCCACCTGATACAGCTGCTCACAGACTTTTATTTCTAACTCAATAATCATAGCATATGTCTTCTTGGCTTTCTGACTTCCCTTTGTCCATCCCCTTCTCCTGGCAACTGCTGAGATGGACAGCTTCTCTGCCCTGTTGTTTTAATCACAAATTCCAATGTAATTGTTTCTGAGCTTCCTTCTGAGTCCGTATCTAAATTGCTTTATCCACAAAACAACAACCTGCAAAAGGGGACCCTTACTTCTCAATTACAATGAGACAAGATAAAGGGGACAGAGGAGAGCACGAACATTAAGTCTCCAGAGGCAGCAACAAGTGGGGAAACCAATCAATTGAAGGTAAAGACTGGTTAGTAGAGTTTGCTAATGTAGGTTTTCATGATCTCTACTCTGAATGACAAGAGTAAAGTAGTCTTCAGTCTTGCTTTCTTAGCAAATGCTTGAAGAGAGATTCCGGGACTGCTGTTTTTGTATTGTCTTTCCTAGTTTGGGTGCATTTTCTGGTTTCTGCAAGCATTTATTTTCTGTCTGGGAATATGCAATTAATAAGGTATGTCCTCTCTCACCAAGGAACTCCTAGATTAATGAGAGTGAGACTATAAACTCTAAAAGGTTGGAAATTTTCATCTCTTGCTAAGTATTCAATATATTTTGGCTGAATTCAACAATTAACTTTCAACAAAGCATCGCTTATGGTAGACATACAAAGAAGAAATGGGACACCAGGCACAATGGCTCATGCCAAAAATCCCAGCACTTAGGAGGCTGAGTTAGGAGTATCACTGTGAATTTGAAACCAGCTTAGGCTAGAGTGAGAGCCTGCCTTGAAACATTCTTTTTTTTTTTTTTTTTTTTTATTTTAAATAAGCAATGGGGACTAGTTGTGATGGCAGGAGGATATAGGAAGATTGTTTTGGTTAAAAAGGAAGATGTCTCAAAACAAAAACAAATGAAAGGAGCAATGGGATAGCAAAGGGTGAATGTTTTCACAGAAGATAGTTACTTTCCACGAGGAACAATGGGTGACAATTGAGCAGATCATGTTGGAAACATGATATCAACTAATAGTATAGTCCTTTGGGAACAGTATGCAAGGATGTCAGGTGTAGAGTATCTCATGTCACAGAGAACACCTGTAATGTAGGAGCATCAGGAAAGGTGTGAGGGAAAACCAGGAATCATAGAGCTAGTGGGTTTTAAGTCACAGTTAAGAAATAAATTAGCAGGCTGGAGAGATGGCTTAGTGGTTAAGCGCTTGCCTGTGAAGCCTAAGGACCCAGGTTCAAGGCTTGATTCCCCAGGACCCATGTTAGCCAGATGCACAAGGGCACACATGTGTCTGGAGTTCGTTTGCAGTGGCTGGAGGCCCTGGCCCGCCCATTCATATTTCTCTCTTTCTCTCTCTCGCTCTCGCTCTCACTCTCTCTATCTGCCTCTTTCTCTCTCTGTCACTTTCAAATAAATAAATAAAAATAAACAAAAAAAATTTTTAAAAAAAGAAAGAAATTAGCTGGATGTTGTATACAATTTATCTTCTTTTAAATTTTGTCTAAAACTTGTCTTAAAGTTTAAGGCAGCTGCAAATAAAAGGTATAGGAAATATCTCATCAGCCCTTAGTACAAAACTCCAAAGTCTCTTCCTCCCCATATTTCTCTGGACTAGATAAGAATCCAGTACATTGAAGAGAAGATCAATAGAATAAGTAAACTTTAGGCTTAAGGTAAATGTGCTTCACATTTTATCTTTTCTTCTAAGCCAAGAATAAGGAGAGAGAAGGTGGGAGTAAGGAAAGAAGGGAAAGATGAGGTGGGGTGAGGTTGAACTGAGGACATTCTCAAAAAGCAGAAGTTAGCATTTTTCTCCTGAGTTGATGTTTATTTCACTAAACAAACTCAGAAGAGCTGCCAGAACAAGAGGTAAAGAAGTGGAGACTAGAGAGATTGCTCAGTGGTTAATGAGCTTACTTGGAAAGCCAAGGACCCAAGTTCTCTTCCCAGTACCCACATAAAGCCAGATGCACAAGGTGGCATATGTGTTTGTAATTTGTTTGCAATGGCTGGAGACCCTGGTGAGCCTATTTGCTCTCTCTCTTTCTCTCTTAAATAAATAATTTTAAAACTGAGGTGGAGAACCCCTAAGAAACATAACTGGACCTAGAGACCGTGTGTACTTCCTAATAGAGAATCGTGAAGGTGGGAGTTCCTAAGTAGAACTTAACATGACAGCAAGACTGAGAGCAAGAGCAGGGCAATGTGCACTCACTTGTGACCAGAAGTGTAACCCAAGGATGACTTAGTTCCCAGGGTGACAGTGCTTCAGAGACAAGACACAGGGTGATTTGTTCCTGGAGCAGAAGATGTTGGGTGGGAATGGAAGAAATTGAGGGTAATGGAGAGGCCACCCTCTCAGCAGACGACATACCTCCCACTGGATGAATTGCATGGTGTACAGAATCCTCCCAGAGCCCTACACACGAGGCTCACTAGTGGGGGTTGCTGGGATGCTGCATCTGGGAGGGCACTGGTGTTGAAGAGATGATGAGGTGGGGCCACATCTAATTGAAAGCTTTGCTTTCTTTCTTTACTTAGCCTTTTTCACCTCCCAGATCTTAGTGCTAAAAGAATCAAGGAAAGAGAGGCACTTGAAGAAAATGTAAACACAAACCATCTTCTTGTGTTCCTTCCTTGCTGTGGGAACTTGAACTTTAAATTAGGTACTAAACTAGAGTTTTAATTCAGGTTGAGCTGGATTGATTTCTATATCTAACCTCATATTGTACCTTTTGAGACAGTTCATTCAATCAGCCTGTTAGTTGGATATCTTGTAGTTAGACGCAGAGCTGCTAAAGTTTACCATTCAAGGAACCAAGTTAACACTAACCTCATGCTGCACTCATAGCTGTTCATCACTTTCTTAGGTGACCTCACCTTCCCATTGGTCATAGCTTTCCATATGCCTATTGCCTTACTGAAGTATTGCCTCCATAGAGGAGTACAGGGTGATTTTACGCTTGTCCCTTACTATATTTGTTACTTTTCTCATGGCCGCAACCTGGAAAAAAAGAGGCTTAGGGAATGAAGGGTTTGGGGCTTACAGTACCAGGGATAACATTCCGTCATGGCAAGGAAGGCATGACAGGAGGTGCAAGAAGCCAGTTGATCACATGGACCCACAGTTAAGGACAGAGAGAGGAAAGGAAATAGGGCCATGCTGTCAAACCTCTCAGCCTACACACAGTGATGCACTTCCTCCAGCAAGGGTCCACTTCCAAAGCTACCATAATAACCTTCCTGAACACCAGCACCATCAGGGGACCAAATGCTCCAACACAAGAGCCTGTGTATGACATTTCACATTCAATCACAGCACAGACACTTTTTTAAATATATGTCTCTCATACTTACATAGATGATGGATGTTGAATTGTTTAATGACGATAGACACTGCATTAGATATTTTCTTTTTTAATTTTGCTATTTCATTCTGGTATGGAAACTCTTGTTAAACAAAAGAAAAATGTATGCACATTTTCTATGTCCATATAGTAAATTGCCTTCACTAGTAGGTAATAACTTTTTTAAAAGAAAATGAGTTTTAAAATCATTTTAGTGCTTTTGACGTCTAGTAATTTCTGTGACATGGGCTCTCCAGTGTATTTCTGCTGGCTCTTCTTTATGACAGTGTATCATATATTTGCGGGTGTTGTTTTCCTTTTTGGTCCATCTGGCATTCCTGTAGCAGAACTTTGTTTGCTTTAGTAGGTACCTGGAGACATCAGTAATTATGGGTTACTGTAACCTATTTTTTAAAGTGGGAATTTCTGGGTGAACAAGATAATTAGGAGCCAGGCAGCTGAGCTTCTGTGTCATATTTGTTTCTAAAGTATAAACTGTTGGGATCCATATCTAAGATACTGGTGGCTTATGGAGTTTGGTGTTCAGTTCCTCCCCTTTGAAGGAGGTGAAAATTGTACCAAGGTCTCAGCAGCTCCAGGATCAGCAAGGTTCCCAGGGCAAAGCCAGCTCATTAGAGCAGGCAGCCCTTTCTCTTCCCAATCTTGGCCTGATATATCCCATCATTATGTCATCTTTCTGATGCCTCTGGGCAGATGATTCTCATCTTATGTCCATGTTTTCTAGATGTCCTTGGTGACAGAGTTGGTTCCAATTACCTAGGCCATCATTACTAGGTGCCAGAGTCTCAAAAAGCACACTGTTGACCTGACAATTCGTATTCTCTAACTTTAAAAGAATGATCACTGGCTTTGGCGGATTTTAAATTAGGCATAGCAGGAAGCTTGGATTGTTGCCTGAACACTGGGTAACATTTTAAAAGCTACTGGGAAATGTTAATGAAATACCAGACTCTGCTCCTGCAGAGTTCAGCTGAGTACCTTCTCAGTTTCAGACTGAGACAGAACACATTTAGGCTATAGTGCAAGCCAGTTGCAATTCTTTTGGAATATGCTTCTATGTTTGTTACAGTAAAATGTAGGAGTTAATATTGTGGTAACATAAATTGTTTCCAAAGAGTGTCTATTTATCAAAACAATAGGATTCGTAAAAAGAGAAATTGAATAAGGAAGCCTGGCTATCAGACCCTTAGTACAAGGTTTCTCCCCACCATGATTTCAGCGTCATTTAACCATGAGATTCATCTGCACATCACTAGAACCTCAAGGTAAGGCACTTACTGCGAGGGATGCTGGCTGTGGGGAGCAAAAGCTGCAAAGGAAGCCGTGGTCTTCTGTGCAGTATCCATTCCAGCAACCCTTTTACGCTATTGCTCCTAAAACTCCCTGCACAATTCTAGTGAGTGTTTGATTTCTTCCTCCCCAACACATTTGGAGTCAGTCCAAGAACTGGAGCTTCATGGCAATGCTGCAAGCATCTGCTGTGAGAACAGAGAGGGGAAGAGGGCTGGCAAGGAAAGGACTGTTTCCCCGGTCTGGTGGGATGGGGTTGGACCAGGAAGCCGATGTGCATAGTCACCCTGTTTTCCAGTTTCCCATCTGGACGCTCCCTTTGTGGGAATGAAAATCACTCCCATTTCATCTCTTCCAACTACAACCAAGCACACATTGCTGCAGGAGCTCTGCTAAGTGGAGTGAATGGCCATCTGAAAAGGATGCCTCGCTGCTCTCGCTTCTCATAGACGGAGAAGCTTTACCAGTAATGGAAAACGCAGGGAAAGAACTGCTTCTTTCCACTCTGTAAAAAAAAAAAAAAAAAATTCGTAGGAGGGACTGGAGAGATGGCTTAGTGGTTAAGCGCTTTCCACTGAATCCTAACAGCCCTGGTTTACGGCTAAATTTCCCAGGACCCACATAAGCGAGATACACAAGGTGGCACACGCATCTGGAGTTCGTTTGCAGTGGCTGGAGTCCCTGGCTGCCCATTCTCTCTCTCTGTATGTCTGCCTCTCTCTCTCTCTCTCACTCTCTCTCCCCCCCCCGTCCTTCTCAAATTAATAAATAAAAATTTTAAAATATCTTTTATTGACAACTTCTATACTTACAGAAAATAAACCATGATAATTCTCTCCACTCCCCAATTTCCCCTTCAAAACTCTGCCTGCCATCATATCCCCTCCCTCTCTCCATTAGCCTCTCTTATATTTTGATGTAAGCATCTTTTTCTCCTATTATGAGGGTCTTGTGAAGATATTGCTAGGCACTGCAAAGTCATTTATATCAAGGCTAATTTCTGTCTGCTCAGTTGCATTGTGAGGAGTGGTACCCCTCCTTTGGCTCATATATATATATATATATATATATTCTGCTACCTCTTTGCAGTAGACCCTGAGCCTTGGAAGATTTCATATAGATTTTCAGTACTAGACACTCCTCTGTCACTTCTTCTCAGCACTATGTTGCCTTTTGGGTCATCCCTGTGGTCACCACCACCTAAAAAGAGAAGCTTCTCTAATCAAAAGTGAGAGTAGCATTAATATATGAATGTGAACATTAAGTGTAGTGCTTACAGGGCAGTTTGATGAGCATAATGTATGCATTTAGCCAGAGAAGAGCAGGCTTTATACCCCTAAGGCTCATGACCTCCCCTGTCATAGGCTTTTGATTAGGTTTTCAGTACCAGGCAAGTATTTCCTCCCATAGAACAGACCACCAATCCAATTAGACAGCAGTTGGTTTCCCCCAGAGCAGACATACCACTATAGAAACCGTTTGGTAATTTGGCCTGTCTGGCCAAACTTGAGGCTTCCAGTGTCCACAGCTGATGACTTCTTTCTCCAATAGGGCTGCAAGCAGTGCAGCTTTAAGTTGGCTGGACACAGGGAGAAGGTTTTCAGCTCAGTACCAGCTTGATTTCTCAGTGACCTTGCTACCCAGGTATGTGAAGTCTTCAGCATAGGGTCTCACCCTCTGTTACATAGGGAAAACCAAGAGCCTTGGCAATAGCCTGTAATGTTTTGGAGGCAACAGAGACCTCCTGACCAACAATTCACTGGAAGGTATCCCATCCCTGACACTGAAAATTTTCTAGTAGCAATCTATGGCTACTGGATGTGCCATTATCCAAAAAAGTAGGCTTTCATATGTCTCATTTAGAATATCTTCAATTTTTAATGATCTTCTGCCCCATGCCCTTTTCTTACTCAATCTCTTCCCCTGGTCTCACTTAGGCCATTCCACTCCCTGTGTAATCTGTTCTTCTATTTACATATACACAATACCACCCCCTAAAGTCCTCTTTCCTCTCTCCGTTATAGCCTTTTTCTAGCTTACTGGCCTCGGCTACTGATTTTTATTTCCAGCTCACAAGCCAATCTAAATATTTGTAGCTAGGATCCACATATAAGAGAGAACATGTGACATTTGGCTTTCTGTTCACTTAGTATAATCTTTTCTAGATCTATCCATTTCCCTGCAAATTTCATTTTTCTTTACTACTGAATAGAACTCCATTGTGTAAATGTGCCATGTCTTTATTATCCATTCACCCGTTGAGTGACATCTAGGCTGGTTCCATGTCCTAGCTATTGTGAATAGAGCAGCAATGAACATGTTTGTGCAAGTATCTCTAAGGTAGTGAGAAGAGTCATTAGGATATATATCTAGGAGTGCTATAGCTAGCTAACTCATATAGCTATAGCTAATTCATATGTTAGATCTTATTTTCAGCTGTATTAAGAAACTCCAAACTGTTTTCCACAATGACTATTCCAGTCTACATTCCCACCAACAGTGTAGATGGGTTCCCCTTTTTCTGCCACTGGCCAACATTTATAGTCATTTGTTTTCTTGATGAGAGTCATTCTGACAGGAGTGAGATAGAATCTCAAGGTAGTTTTAATTTGTACTTTCCTGATGGTTAAGGATATAGAACACATTTTTAGATGTCTACATGTCACGTCTATTTCCTCCTTTAAACTCTTTATTTAGTTCTGTAGCACATTTTAAAATTGGATTGATTTCTTATCAATATTAATATTTCTTATTTCTGGGTATTTTGTTTTTGAGTTCTCTGTATATTCTGAATATTTATCCTCTGTTGGATGTATAGCTGGCAAAGATTTTCTCCCATTCTGTAGGTTGTCTCTTTGCTCTATTTACAGTATCCTCTGCTGTACAAAAGCTTTGTAATTCCATGAACTCCAATTTGTTGACTAGTGGTTTTCTTTCCTGAGCAATTGGGGTTATATTCTGAAAGTCACTGCCTATGCCAATATGTTGAAGTGTTTCCCCTACCTTTTCCTCTAGCAGTTTCAGAGTTTCAGGTCTAATATTAAGGCCCCTGATCTATTTGGACTTGATTAATGTGCATGGATAAAGACAAGGATCTATTTTCATCCTTCTAGCACCACTTGTTGAAGAGGCTGTCTTTCCTCTAATGAATATTTTTGGCATTTTGTCAAAAATCAGATAGTTGTAATTGCCTGGATTAATATCTGGTTCCTCTATTCTGTTCCACTGATCTATGTGTCTGTCTTTGTGCCAGTACAATATGGCTTTGCTACTGCGGCTTTGTTATATAGCTTAAAATCAGGTATGGTGATACCACCAGCCTTATTTTTTTTTGTTTGTTTATTTGTTGATTTGAGAACAACAAACAGAGCGAGAAAGAGGCAGAGAGAGACACAGAGAGAATGGGTGCGCCAGGGCCTCCAGCCACTGCAAACGAACTCCAGATGCGTGCACCCCCTTGTGCATCTGGCTAACGTGGGTCCTAGGGAGTTGAGCCTCGAACTGGGGTCCTTAGGCTTCACAGGCAAGTGCTTAACTGCTAAGCCATCTCTCCAGCCCTACACCAGCCTTATTTTTGTTGCTCAAAATTGCTTTGGTTATTTAAGGTTTGTTTGTGATTCCAAATGAATTTTAGGTTTCTTTCTCCTATTTCTGTGAAGAAAGCCATTGGAATTTTAATGGGGAATGCCTTAAATGTATAGATTGCTTGTGGTAAGATTGTCATTTTCACAAGGTTGATTCTTTCAATCCAAGAGCATGGGATGTCTTTCCATTTACTTGTGTCTTCTGCAATTTCTTGCTTGAGTGTTTTGAAGTTCTCATTGTAGAGTTCCTTCACTTCTTTGGTTAGGTTTAATCCAAGGTACTTTATTTATTTATTTATTTATTTATTTATTTATTTATTTATTTATTTATTTTTGAGGCAATTTTGAATAGGAGAGTTTCCCTGATTTCATCCTCTACATATTTGTTGGTAGTATATAAGAAAGCAACTGATTTCTATGTGTTTATGCTGTATTCTACTACATTGCTAAAAGTCTTTATCAGCTCTAACAGTTTGCTGATAGAGTCTTTAGGGTCCTTTATGTATAGAATCATATAATCTGCAAATAATGATGATTTGATCTTTTCCTTTCCAATTTGTATCCATTTTATGAGTGTCTCTTGCCTTATTGCTATAGCTAGGACTTACAACACAATATTAAATGAAAGTAGGGACAGTGGACACCCTTGTCTTGTTCCTGAATTTAGTGGAAAAGCTTCAAGTTTTTTCCCAATTAGTGTTATGTTAGCTGTAGGTTTGTCATAAATAGCTTTTGTTATGTGTTCCTTCTATTCCCAGGTTCTGTAGAACTTTTACCATGAAAGGATGTTGGATTTTTTCCAATGCTATTTCTGTATCTATTGAGATGATCGTGTGACCTTTTTGTCCTTCAGACCATTTATATAATGTTTTACATTTATCAATTTGCATATGTTGAATCATTCCTACATCTTTGGGATAAGGCCTACTTGGTTGGGGTGAATAATCTTTTGGATATATTCTTGTATTCTGTTTGCCAATCTTTTGTTGAGAATTTTCACATCTATGTTCATAAGGGAGATTGGTCTGTAATTTTCTTTTTTTGTTCTGTCTTTGTCTGGTTTTAATATCAGGGTGATGCTTGATTTGTAGAAGGAGTTTGGTAGAATTTCTTCCTTTTCTATTTTATGATAAAATTTGAGAGGAAGTTGTGTTAGTTCTGTCATGAAGGTCTGGTAAATCTCACCAGTGAGTCCATTTGGGCCTGGACATTTTTTATTTGGAAGACTTTTTATAACTCCTTGGATCTCCATACTTGTTACAGTATATTTAAATGTTTTATCTCATCTTGATGTAACCTTGGTAGGTTATAAGAATCAAGGAAATCATCCATTTCTTTCAGATTTTAAAACTTGGAGGCATATATATTCTTAAAGTATATCCTTATGATTTTCTGAATTACTTTGGTGTCTGTTGTAATGATGGCTTTTTCATCTCTAATTTTATTAATTTTTGTCTCTTCTCTCTACTGGTCAGATTTGCTAAGCTTTATCAATCTTATTTATCCATTCAAAAAACCAACTCTTTGTTTCATTGATTCTTTGGATTGTTATTTGGTTTCTATTTTATTAATTTCTGCCCTAATCTTTATTATTTCTTCCTGTCAACTTATTTTGTTTTTTTCTTGTTCTTTTATCATAGGCATTAAGGTGAAGCATTAATTTGTTTACTTGTAAACTCTACCTTCTTAATTTAGGCTCTTAAATCTATAAATTTCCCTCTTATAACTGCCTTCATTGTGTCCTAAAGGTTTTTGTATGTTGTATTCACATCATTATTTGATTCTATGAATTTAGTGATTTCCTTTTTGATTTCTTCAGTGACACACTGATCATTCAATAGTGTACTGTTTAGTCTCCATGAATCTCTGCATGCTCTGTAGTTTTTCTTCTTGCTGATTTTTAGTTTAATCCACTGTTGCCAGATAGAGTGCAAGGGATTATTTCACTTTTTCTGTATTTGTTAAAATTTGCTTTTTGTCCTAATATATGGTCTATTTTGGAGAATGTTCCATGTGCTGCTGAGAAAACTGTATATTCTGCAGAATTTGGATGGAATGATCTGTAGATATCCGTTAGGTCCATTTGTTCCATGACTTCATTTAATCCAGACATTTCTCTGTTTATTTTTTCCCGGGATGACCTGTCAATTGATGAGAGTAGAGTATTGAAATCACCCACTACAATTGTGTTTGGTGTTTTGACCTTCCGTCTAATAGTGTTTCTTTGATGAAATTGGAAGCCTCCATGTTAGGTATATTTAGAATTGTAATGTCTCTTTTTGGAATGTTTCTTTAATCAGTATAAAGTGACCTTCTTTATCTTTCCTCACTAATGTTGGTTTGAAGTCTATCCTGTCAGATATTAGGATAGCCACCCCTGTTTGTTTCCTAGCCCCATTTTCTTGAACTACCGTTTTCCACATTTTTACCCTAAGACAGTGTTTATCTTTTGTAGAGGCAACAAACAGCAGGATCCTGCCATTTAATCCAGTCTGCAAACCTGAGTCTTTTGTTTGGGACATTGATGTCATTTATGTTAAGAGTTATTATTGAAAGGTATGTGTTTATTCTTACCATTCTTTTTGTTTTGTATTGCTTCCTGTTTACTGTTACTCTCTTGTTTTAACTGCTATTTGAGTATGGTTTATTTTTTCCTGTTTCCTCATGTGTATGCTTTGCTTTCTCTTCAGCATGAAGGATTCCTTCAAGTATTTTCTGTTATGCTGGCTTAGTTGCCATAAATTCCTTTAGCCCATTTTTGTTGTGGAATTTCTTTATTTCTTCTTTAATTTGGATAGACAGCTTTGCAGGATAAAGTACTTTGGTTGACAGTTGTTATCTTTCAGAATTTGGAATACAACATTCTAAACCCTTATGGCTTTTAAAGTTTGTGTTGAGTAATTTGCTCTAATTCTGATGGGTTTGCCTTTATAGGTGAATTGCTTTTTCTCTCTAACTGCGTTCAATATATTTCCTCTGCTTTGTGTATTTAGTAGTTTGATTATAACATAGTGAAGAGTTGTTTTTTCCAGGTTTTGTCAATTTGGTGTTCTAAAAGCTTTTCCAATTTGAGGGAAATTTTCTTCTATGATTTTTCTTTTTTGAAAATGCCAACTAAGCCTCTGAATTAAAATTCTTTCCCTCATACCATACCTTGAGTTCTTATGCTTGACCTTTTCATAATCTCCTGGATAGCTTGAAATTCCCATTCATACCTTCCTTTTGGCTTGTGTTTCTCCTTGTTGGACTGTATTAGATATGCCACCTGATCTTCTACTTTAGATATTGTGATCTATCCTTCATCCATTCTACCGGTGAGATTTTCCACAGTGTTTTTGTCTTTTTTGACTGTGTTTTTCAGTGATAGAATTTCTGCCTAGCTTTTGTTCAGTATTTTTATTTCCTTACTAATGTCTTATAATGACATCCTTATTTCATTAAGCTGGTTTCCTGTGTTCTCTTAGAATTCCTTCAGGAGTTTGTTTTCTTCTTTGATTCCTTGATTTCTTCTTTGGTTCCTTTGAATATAGGTCAAATCTTTTTTTTTTTTTTTCTTTTTTTAATCTTTGTCAGGCATTTCATCTAAAACAGTCTCATTGGGGGCCATTTCGGATGGATTTATAATTTTTGGTGGGCTATATTGTCTAGATTCTTTGTGTTTCTTGTATTATAATATTATGGTTTTTGCATCCTAGCTTGATTTGATACTTTAATTTTCTAATAATCTGTGGATCTTTTAGATTTGGAAATCCAATTTATGTACATTCAGAGTAGGACTTTAAGGTACAAACTAACTCTTGTACTCCAATCCAATTGCAGAAATAATTCTAGGTGTTTAGTTTGCATGATTTTCTAGTATTCTAGTGGGCTGGGTGGAGCAATTTACTGGCAAAGTCTAAATTTCAACTGAGCAATATACACATTCAATAAAATCCAGCATCAAGTAGGCAAGTATGGAGACTGAAACAAACACCCAACCTTATAAAGCTGCAATCCCTAAGGGTGTGTGTTGCTGTACACCCTTAATCCTGTCAGCTGCGAGGTTGTGATTTCTGTTCCTGAACCGCTCAGCTGATCCTGCCTGGTCCTGCTGTCTCCCTGTCAGATTGACTTTCAAGGAGGCTGATGAGGTTGTAAAATCCCCTTATTTTGTCTCTGCTCCTGCAGCTGGGTACCAGGCGGACATGTGGGTCTGTGGGTCCGGCTTGGGTCCACAGATCCATGCTGGGATTCTGGCTGATTTTCTCCTTTCTGATAGATCTTAGTCTCTCCTGTTTCTCTACTGCAGCCAATAAAAATCTATTCACCTTCACTTTTCTGACAAAGAGTGTATATTGCTGTAGTTTTGCTCAGATCTCTCCCTGCACTGGATTAGAGTGGCTCCTATGCAGCCATTTTACCAGGATGTCCTAGTCTGTATTCTTACTTAATCCCTAGCTCCTTAGCAGGGACACCCAGTGTGCCTACATTAAGCCTAACACATTTTCACTTAGTACAGCAGAGAATTCATAGGATAAATCAACTGACAAAATGCTGTGGAAATTAAGTAAGCTTTTAAAATTAATTTCTTTTGTCTTAAGCCAGTGCTGTGTCTAGAAACTCACATTGTCTGACTTTCTTCTTCTTCTCTCTCTCTCTCTCTCTCTTTCTCTCTCTCCATTGTAAATCATTCATCCAAAGTGACATGTCTCAGTGAAGTTCAAACAGCAGCAATATGGCTGAAAAGCCTACCTTGGAAGTTAGATGTGGAAACTGAAGACAAATAGGTCAAAATTATGTTTTGACAGAATTAAGGAATAGAAAGTCCAAGGGTTAAAAATGTGAATGATTTGAGAATAACAAGGGCCCAAAACGGAAAATAAATGTAAGTGCATAATAATTCATATTTCTCAGAAAAAAACAATCTGGCATTGCAGCTTAATTGCAAACTTACACTATTTTTACTATTGGGTTTCTATTACATTATTAGTTAATTCACTAATTGATTAATTGAAACTAGATTTGTTTGCTCAACTAAATTTTAATTAATACAGTAATTGGAACAAATCAAACAAAACATTGCTTCCTAGCAGCCCTTTGAGACCTATTTAATTAACAGATCAAAATGATTTATAATTGGGTCTCAATTATTTATATATAAATGATGTTGCTAGAGGACCAGAAGGCATCTTGAAACCTTGTTCTCAAAGGGTTTAAATTTTCTTCTTACCTTCAACCCTTACCTTCTACTTATTATCAACTAAAATTATTTTTTTTATTGTTTTTTGGTTGGTTGTTTGTTTTGTTTTTCAAGGTAGGGTCTCGCTCTGGCCAGGCTGACCTGGAATTCACTATGTAGTCTCAGGGTGGCCTCGAACTCATGGTGTTCCTCCTACCTCTGCCTCCCGAGTGCTGGGATTAAAGGCATGCACCACCATGCCCGGCTCAATAATTCTGCTTCTTTAATTGCTGCAGGGTGGTGCTTTTTTCTCACCTGTATTTATTTTTTTTTTCTTTGTTTTGGTTTATTTCTTTTAGAGAAAACATGACCCAGAACTAAGCTATTTCATTGTTTTCTTTCCCATTTTTTTCTATTTGCTCCATCCTTTCTTCACCACTTTTTTCAAGGAGTTCTTGGACTCTACGTTTGCACATGGAGATACATAGATCAGGTATTTGCTAAATTTAATTTCCACCAGATACTTGATATACTTACAGAGTTTATGTGGGCATGTTCTCCTTTAAAACTTTTTAAAACTTATTTTTATTTTTATTTATTTATTTGAGAGTGACAGTCAGAGAGAGAAAGAAGGGGGGAGAGAGGAAAGGGTGGAGAATGGGCACACCAGGGCTTCTAGCCACTGCAAATGAACTCCAGATGTGTGTGCCCCCTAGTACATCTGGCTAACATGGGTCCTGGGAATTAACCTTCGAACTGAGGTCCTTAGTCTTCACAGGCAAGTACTTAACCACTAAGCCATCTCTCTAGCCCCCCTTTAAAATGTTAATTCTTCATGATATTAGAAGCAACTTCCCCATCTTACAGGTTTAATATAAGTAATTGATAAATAATGGAATTGCTATTATTATAAAACACTCATTGATGTTATGTGACTTAAAATTACAGGGCAAAATATCTATGAAATGCTTCATGGTTACAACCTATGGTCATGGGACAAAATCGAACCTGCCTGCAGATACTCTCTGCCTGTCTTCACTCACCACTACTTTCTCTCTTCTGAGTTCAAACACTAACCTCTCTCCATATTAGATAAATTGAGACTTTACTAATTATTTACAACAGAGCCCTGAAACCCAATATTAAAATTTCATAATATTTGAAATAGTCATTTCTTCTTCTAATTTTGTCTGCAAATGTTCATTTGGGGATATCAATCAAACTGCTTTTTCTTATGTTGCCTATCAGATGAGATCTGGATGTTCATCTAATGCTTTCCCCCATGGAATTAGATTAAAAAGTTCCTAGCATTATGGGTGCAACTTTGACTTGAGATTTTGGCTAAGGTACTTATTTGAGTTAGTGCCAACTTGCCTATTATAATTACATTTGTATTTATGTAAATGCTCAGAACTAAACATTGTTTTTTAAATATCTAAAGCAATTTTTTCAAAAAAGTACATGAGCCTTTCTCTCTTCCTGTAACCTTTCTGAAAATGCTAAATGTATTAACTAGACAGATTTGTGAATTTTGTAATGATTAGTAAAACAATATAACCAAATTACCATAGGACAAAAATTGATCATCTGAAATCACAAAAACAGTAACAACAAAAATAACTCTAAATTTAACTACAACATTCCATGTAAATATTTTTGGTGATCCAAATGCAGTTACTGTTGAAGAACCAATGTAGAAAATAGGGCATATGAAAGAAAAACTCACAAAACAAATAAAAAGTAGTGTGTGTGTGTATATGTGTGTGTGTGGCAAAACCATTTGTATATAGTCTAAAATTTTGTACATATGATATTTTATGCACACCTAGCATATATATATGTATGATATATATGTATATATATGTGTATATATATGTATATATCAAAACACTTTAATATATCTCACATCTTCATAGATAAGCAACAGAATGCATGAATTGACTGATTTATTTCCTCATAGATTGACAAAAGTGTAATATTTTGAGTGAGGCTCCTATTTACTGTTTGTGTACATTTTGTTTACCTGAAGCTTTAGTAGTATAAATAGGAACTGGCATTGTACCTGAATCAATTAGTTGGTAGAGGTAGCTACATATATTCCATTTATACTAATCACATTGCAGTTAAATTATGTGATTGTATCAGTGCATAAGGATGTTAATAAGAATAGCTCCTGGTTCCTATCCCATGATTTGGTAGTTCTGCACACTCAATTCACAGAAGCTAACATGGGACAAAATTTAATCAAAATTTTCAAGTGGTGATTTCAAGAGATGAGGTTGTTATTTATCTTACTTTATAATGTATCACTTATAATAAAACACATTATTTTAATTAAATTTTGTTGTATCTGGTACCGACTTGGATCTGGATTCTACAATTTTCATCATTAAGTATTTGTAAGGAATCTATGGAATGTCTGTATTCAGGAACAAGTATGCTGCCTTTGAAATGTGCTACTGCTCCATTAGCTTCCAAAGGACTCTTTGGGCATCATAATGTTACAGTGGGGTCTACCATTGATTCTCCAGGCTTCATTGCCAAAGTATGAATATGGTAGTGTGGGCTAATGAGTAGGAAGTAGAATGCAAGTATAATTTATCAGAAACATCTTCACGTAGTGCTTGCATGTATACCAACATTTTAGTGTTTTTCTATCACATTGCTTTTCTGTTTTTCATTATGTTCTTCTCTCTTTACTTATGTGCAGCTAGGGTGACAGCCACTATATGGAACACAAATTTCTTATTCTCTTTCAATGACAAATTCTTTGTTCTAAATGTGCCATGCCTGGTTCTTTCTTCTGTATAGATAAATTATGTTCCAGGGAGCTTCTCAGACCCATGAAAATATACTTTAGTGAGGGTCATACAAAAGTTTACAGGACATATCAGAATTTCAGAAAAAGACAAAGTATGCACAAAAATTAAAATTCTTTGGCTGGATAGACTGCTTAGTGATTAAGGCACACACATGCAAAGTTTAATGATCTGCATAAAGCCAGATGCACAAAGTGCTGCAGATACATGATCAACTTTATAAAGAAGTAGAACTGAAATCAGTTGATATTTTGATGTTTCATGGAAAAAAAATGATAATATTGGAAGACAGCAACTTAGAGCTGAGGAGTATGTTGATATAGAAGGTGAAGCTAGTGACAAATATATAATTAATCATTACCCTGTAACCTCAAAACTAACCAAATATATTTTTTGTTTGTTTGTTTTGGTTTCTCAAGGCAGGGTCTCACTCTAGCCCAGGCTGATCTGGAATTCACTATGGAGTCTCAGGGTGGCCTCGAACTCACAGTGATCCTCCTACCTCTGCCTCCCGAGTGCTGGGATTAAAGGCATGCACCACCATGCCCGGCTTAACTAAATAATTTTGAAGACTGTAATTTTGAAGATAAAGCCTGGCTTTATACCTTATTTCCCATTAAATCTCTTAAATCTTTTATTTATTTATTTATTTTGAAATTAGATTTGTACTCACTGAATTCAGTCAAGTTGGTACCATTTTTAGCCTTTTCACTGTCCTCCCCCCTCCACATGGGCCCTTCTTGTTGGGGTATAGGAATCATGCATTATGGGGCTTAGCCATCAGTTACGGATAGGAGGAAATGTCTCTGTGTATCATGACCCAGTGTGTTTGACATTCTTTCTGCCCCCTCTTCCACAAAATTTTCCTGAGCCATGTTGGGTTCATTTTAGGTCTCCTTTAGTGATGAGGTCTTGGGAGCCTCTGTGTCTCTGAATATCTGATTTGGTAGGAGTTGATTGTTTTCTGTGTCGATCTCCTTCACCCTGTGCTGGTACCAGGTTCCCCAAGAAAACAGCACTCTTACTTGTTTCACCAATTATTCTTAGTTTCAGCTGGGGCTCTTTTGAGGTATAATGGGTTGGTTCTCTCCTTAGAATCTGCATCTATCTGAAAAAGAGAAGCAAATTCTCCAATGGAGAGGAATGTTAGCACCAGATAATTGGGATGACCATTATTTTTTTTAGAGAGAATAAAGTAGGTGTAGGCCCTCTTGTAGTCCACGATTGGTGGGACATTGATAATGGAGAGCAGGCTCATTTTTGGATATGGTTCTGCCTTGTTTCCCAGCTTCAGCTATGGGTTCCATTCCAATAGTGGATCAGCTAACCAAATTAAGAGCATTTGGTTACCCACCATGTCTGTGCAACACTAATGCACTTGTGTGAGCATCATGACAGGTTATTTGCTGCTAAGTAGGTTAGATCATGAGTTGCGTGGACAGATACTGATCATTTTCCCCCAGTTGCCCATGTAGCACCTTCTGGCACTAGACGTGCTGACTGTCTGGGGACTGACTCTCTTCCAGCTTTCAGCCATGTCACTCCATTTTACATGCCAACAGCACATGGCATCTTCAGCATTACAGTCTTACCACTAACCTTTGGTGGGTCATCAAGTACTCTGACAGAAATCTGTCATTCTTTTAGGAAACCTTGTAGGTCTCTCTGATCAAAAGCTCATTGTGGATGATAGCCATATGCTGGTACTGGGAGTTACAGGTCAGTGCCCACAAAGAGAAGGAAGAAAAAGATAAGTAATATAAAAGAGTTAGAGAGAAGAGGGAGAGAGAGAAAGAGAGAGAGAGAGAGGCAGTAGAAGATTAAGGTCAGTCTTCATCATAACCTCTCCAGGACCTTGTGATTCAGGTGTTCCCTCTAAGAGCCTGGTGAACATTCAACCATCTGGTCTGTCTTTTAGGATGTAGAATTTTATGGAATCATTGACCTTTGGGTCCATGATTTGTGTCCCCACCCCCTCCCTCACCGTTCCCTATCTCCTCACTGACATTATTGTCCAGTCTTCAAGATGCTTGCTAGGTATGGTGGCATCTTGGGTAGATTCAGATTAGGAGCTGTAGATGAGTGACACTATGTGGCGATTATCTTTCTGTGATTTGGTGAGTTCACTGACAATGAGCTGTTCCAGGTTCAACCATTTTTCTTCAAATATCATTGTATCATTTTTCCTTACTGCTGTGTAGACTTCCATCCTGAACATGTACCATATCTCAGTTATCCACTGGTCCAATGGTGGATATCTGGGTTGATTCCAGCTCTTGGCTATTATAAATTGAACATGGTTGAGCAAATCTCTGTGAACTGAGGAATGGAGCATTTAGGGTACATGCCCAGTAAGGGAATAAACTGGGTCTGTTGGTAACTCCATACTCAGCTTTTTCAGGAGTCTCCATATTGATTTCCAAAGTGGTTGTACAATCTTGCTTTTTGGGTTGAATTTTTCTTGCTTTTCCAGTGACTTTAGGTAGATGGTTAGGTTATTGATTTGGGATCTCTCTGCCTTTGTTATGAAGGCATTTAGTGCTATGAATTTTCCCCTAAGGACTGCCTTCCTTGTGTCCCATAAGTTTTGGTATGATGTGTTCTCATTGTCATTCATTTCTAGAAATTTTGCAATTTCATTTTTTATTTCGTCCACTACCCATTTATTGTTTAAAGGTGTGCTATTTAGATTCCAGGAGCCAATGTGATTCTTGGTAGGTCTTTTATTGGTAATTTCTAGCAATATAGCATTGTGATCTGATATCATGCAGGGGGTTATGTCAATCATCCTAAATATATGGAAGCAGGCTTTGTGACCCAGTATATTATCTATTTGAGAGAAGGTTCCATGGGCTGCTGAAAAGAATGTGTAGTCTGTGGATTTGGGGTGGAATGTTCTGTAGATGTCCGTTAGGTCTAAGTGTTCTATGGTTTTGTTGAGCTCTTTCACTTCCCCGCTTGTTTTCTGTTTGGATGACCTATCTATTGCTGATAATGGTGTATTGAAGTCCCCAACAGTAATGGTGTTGGTGGTAATTTCTATTTTATTTTCAAGTAGGTTTTGTTTTATGAATTGTGGTGCCCCTGTGTTTATTGCATAAAGATTTATGATTGTGATATCCTCTTGATGGATCATTCCCTTGATAAATGGGAAGTGTTCTTCTTTGTCGTTTTTGATTATTTTTGGTCTCAAGTCTATTTTATCTGATATTATTATGGCCACACCTGCTTGTACCTTATTCCCATTTGCTTGGGTTATCATTTTCTACCCTTTCACCCTCAGGAGATGTCTGTCTTTAGTGATGAGGTGGGTTTCTTGAACACAATGGATTGAGAGCTCTAATTTTCTGATCCACCCTGTTAACTTGTGTCTCTTGATGGATGAATTAAGGCCATTAATATTTAGGGTGATGACTATGAGATTTGATTTGATCCTTGCCATATTGTGTTGGTTTATGTGTTTTGGTGTTTTCATGGATTTTGAAGATTTTTGTGCCTTCTCTGAGTATGGTTATTGTGATCTGCTTCGTGTAGGCACTTGAGGTTGATTATTTTACTCTTCTGTGTGGAGAATTTCCTGAAATACTCTCTGTACGTTTGGTTTTGTGTTAATATAGTTGTAAAGGTGAGTTTTGTCATGGAAACTTTTTCTTTCACCATCTATTATGAGGGATACTTTTGCTGGGTATAGTTGTTCAGGTTGGAAGCCATATTTTCTTAGTGTTTGCACTGTTCCATTCCAGGCCCTTCTGGCTGTCAGGGTTTCCACTGAGAAGTCTGAAGTAATTCTGATGGGGTTACCTTTAAATGTGATGTGCTATTTTTCACTAACTGCTTTTTGGATTTTCTTTTTGGTGTCAATGTTTAGAGTCTTGATGACAATATGTCATGGAGAGTTTCTCCTTTGGTCCAATCTGTTTGGATTTCTATTAGCTTCTTGTATCTTGATGGACCTTTCTTTTGAGAGGGTGGGAAAGTTTTCTTTGATAATTTTGTTAAATAAGTTCTCCATACCTTTGGTCTGAATTTCTTCCCCTATCTGGTATTCCCATGATCTGAATATTAGGATGTTTAAGGGTACCCCACAATTTCCTCATGTCCTGTTCAGAGAAAATTTTGAACTTATTGAAACTTTTGAACTCTCAAACTATTTCTTCTATCTTGTCTTCCAGATCTGAGTTTTTATCTTCCCCATGGTTGACTCTATTCTTGAGAACTTCTTTAGAGTTTTGGGCTTGTTTAATTAGGTTTGCATTTTTTACTACTTTTTAATGTATAGTTTCCATCCCTTTGTCAAATTCCTTTTTCACATCATTTTCTGATTTTTTTATGCTTCTTGGACTTCATCCTTGAATTTCTTTATGTCTCCATTTAGAATATCCAGCTGATTTTTGCGGTCCTCTTTTTTTTTTCCCACTCTCCTTCATATCCCTTAACTATCTTTGGATCTCTAATTTTCTTATCTATTAGGTTTATTCTAGTGGTGGCAGCATCCACACAATCATTGGTCCTTTGATGCTTTTCTGCAAATTCTCCCAGTATCTTGATCAGGGCTGCATTGCTCATAACTTCATTTTGGGTTCTGATCCTAATGTCGCTTCTGTGTTTTGATTAGAAACATCCATTGTAGGACTGGATGATATTACTGGATTTACTTACAGTTGGTTTTTTTTTTATGTTATTCTATTTGCATTGTGGTTTGCCTATCACAGTGTAGGGGCAGAGAGAGTGGGATTGTGGTTGCAATGGGTGGGGGAAGTCGTGCCACTTGGGGGACGTGGTTGCATGGGTGGGCAGAGGGTGGAGTGGGTCTGAGGTTGTGTGGTGGTGGCGAGTGGAGCAGGTCTGAGGTCCTGCCTGGGTAGGGCAGAGGAGTGAGTCTGAGTTTGAGGTTTGTGGGGGCGGAGCTGGTCTGATAGGCCAGCGGGGGTGAAGTGGGTCTGACTGAGGTCATGCCTCCAGGAGGGTGGAGAAGGTCTGAAATCCTACTGACAGGGGGTTGGTGTGTGTCTGAGATTTTGCAGGTTGGGGGAGCGGGTCTGAGGTCTCAGGGGTGGGGAGGTGGAGGTGTCTGAGGTCATGCAGGTGGGAGGAGAAGAATTGATCTGAGGTGGCCTGGGTAGGGGGTGGACCGGGTCTGAGGTTATGCTTGCAGGGTGACTGAATGGGTCTGAGATCGTGCAGGGAGGGGGCGTGGTGTACAGAGGGGGTCTGAGGTTGCACGGGTGGGGGATAGGCTGGTGAAGGTCTGAGGTTGACGCAGGGGCAGGGAGGGTACATCTGAAGACATGCAGGCAGGCACAGGGAGTGTGGAGGGATGATTGTCAATGCTCAGTGGCACAGATAGAACTATGCTGGCCTGTGCCCCTTGCCTGAAGTTAGTGTAGGAGTAACTTGAGGCTGGGAATATGGCTAGGACTGCTGTTTGGGGGTGTTGGAGGACTGGTGGGCTACCCAAGTATGTGGGAATCAGCTGATTCCCTTTATTGCCCCTCCATGCCCTCCCACTGGTGGTCTATTAGAGACTGCTGTCCTCTACACCTTCACTTTTCAGAAGTGTATTTTACGGGGTTTTGCTTAAATACCTCCTTAGGCTGGTTTGGCATGGCTCCTATGCAGCCATCTTCCCTGGAAGTGTAGGTTTTTCTTTTAATTTATTAAATGCTAATTTCTAACAAGATATTGAAAATTATCCTTCTCTTTGGGTATAAACTGTGTAATTTTCTATTCTATTTTTTTAAGTTTTAAAAAATATTGTGTAAAAATTTTTCATCATTTTACAAATTCTTTTATAATACATGAATATCAAGGTAAATTTTACCTGACTATCTCACAATTATGTCATATATACAGGTTAGGATAAGGTAGCATAGAGAGAGGCTCCTTTTCACACAACCCTCCTAATCAAATTACAGTGTTTTCTCTATTAGTTCTGTTCAGGAGCCAGGCCTGAATGAAGCAAAGGAGAAAAGGACTCATCATTGCTGGTGGTATATATAGTAAACTCTTCTGTCCTTTCTTATGGGCCATTAAAGCTATTATAGAACAGTGGTAACAAAAGCAAGAGTGAAGTGATTTGCACATGATGGGGACTCAGAGAAACTTTGACTTAGAATACTGAACTTCCTACTCTGACTAAGAAAAGCCAGGATTAAGGTGGAAGTACAGGACTCTTCCCCTCTTCATCTGGGATCAAAGCTTTTCTCGTTATTGAATTGCTGAGAAAATCTGGTGTGTGATATACAGCATTATATTAATACTATTAATTACAATGTGTGGCAGAATGTCAGCTGATTTATTAAACAGAATTTACTGCTCATTCTGAGAACAAGTGTACCTGTAAAGACTGAGGTTATGCACTATGAACGTGATATCTAGACCAAAACAAAATCCATCTCTGTTCCTTACAAGGTCACATTAATTAAGCATATACCATTCCAGCAGTCTTTGGGGAAGAGACTCTTGGAACATATCCTGGTCTCCATTATGATAATTGGTACCAGAGAGACTAAAGATGAGCAAAGATGCACAGAAGAACACTTTCCCATGTGATGTCTACATTCTAGATGGTCATCGTTCTGGCTTTCTAATGGAGCTGGTAAGTCTTCCCTGCGCTCCAACATCAACTACAAATGGAGAATTCCATTGGCTGCTATGCAGACTGCATTCTCCCCAGCCTGTGGAGAGGAGCTTTCTTATGTCCCAGCATCAACACACATCTGACTAAGAGCTTTGTGTTTTTGAAATATAGTCTTTTAGAGACTAGGGTTAGAAACTTTATTTTCTACCTCAACTCCCCCCCTTTTTTTATTAGTTTTTTATTTGCCTTTGTCTAAACTTATAACCCTCAGTTTGTGATTACCTTTTCTCCAATAGGATTACAACCTCCATCCTTGGTGGGGGGGGGGGGAGATTGTCCATTCTCATTAGTTTTCTTGAATTATTTAGTCAAATCTAAATTCAAGAATACAATTCCAATCATATGTGGCCAAATTGCAGCTCTAGCTATAAGAATAACATTCTATCTACAAAGTATTAAGAGTTAAATGTAGATTCCACACTTTGGGCATTTTTTAAATAAATAAGCAACTACTTCTCAAAGATGATGATCTTTATAAAAAGTAGAATGGAATGGCTTCTGTGACTTAATCAGTTGTTATAAAACTCAATTGCTCCAAAACATGAGCATTTCACCCCCCATGTTAAAGTTCCCGAGGAAAGTATCACATCCAGAAGCAGCCTCACCTTCCCTTCATTAACCTAGAAGTTTCTAGCATCAGCTGTGTATGTGATTTGCTGGTCAGTGTCCCAGGTGTTGGCTTTTAGGCTTTCCACAAGATGACAAAGTTCTAGCAAGCCCTTACGAAGTCACACAAATACATAACATCTAGATGTTGAAACATGTCATATAAGTGATTGTGTTAGCTTGAGCTGTAATTTAAAATGGCATAAACTAGACAGTTTAAATTATAGAAATTGATTTCTAGATGTTGACAATCCAAGCTTAAATATCTGGCCCAGTTTAGTTTCTGGTGAAGGTTATCATTCTGGCTAGCAGGGAATCATCTTCTCTCCATATACTTACACAGTAAAAAGAGAAAGAGAGCAAGCTCTCTGGTCTCCTTTTATAAGAGCATTGATTTTATCATGAAGACCCTCCATAATAACTTTACAAAGGCTCCACATCCAGATACTGTCATATCAACATTAATATTTTATCATATGTACTTTGGAAGGGATAGTGTACAATTCAATGCATAAATAAATGGTGAGGTATGAGGATAGGAGAGATAAGTAGAGATGAGGTAAAAGAAGAGGTAAAATAGGATAGAAGGAAAGAACTCCCTGGGCAGCTGTTGTGATGCTGAGAAGTGATACTTTCTACGAGAACCTATGAGAAGCTTGGGTACAGCTATTCCAGACAGACACAGTAACTGCAGAACATATAGGAGCACAGAAAGCAGGTGTGGCTGAAGATAGAATGTGAAGTCGCTTAGACTAGAACAGTGGCTCTATGATTCAAGGGAATGGTTATGCAAAACACAGAACTTGATATGGAGGGCAAGGGAAGGAATCAAAATGATCCCTGGGGAATTGGTTCAACTACTCAAATCAGGAGAGGACTGTGAACTATGAAACCCAGAAAAGCAAAAAGCTCTTTAAATCAGGAAACTGACAAACTATTGATACAAATGACCCAAGAAATATGCACATATATTGTATATTGATCATTCTGATCTACCCTAGTGTTATCTTCAGAACAATTTTTTACCTCAGTTAGGTTTTAGAGACTTTCAAAGTCTCTAAAATAAAATAGAAACTAAACCATGGAACAGATCAAAAGCAAGCAATCACTAACAAATTAAGATGCTATACTTGGATTTGTCTTCTCTTTGTTTTGTTTCTATGATGATATTTATATTGCTAAATGTGTGTAATAATTATAGTAATTAACATAGTACAAACTTAATACAGTAATATATAATATAGAACATAGTTATATAGTACATGCTTAAATCTTTCTAAAGGCTTCATATGTACCAACTTAACTAATATTTATTCCTCAGAGTCATAATGCAGACTGTAGATTGACTTGTCATGCTTTCCTAATGTATTTTTTCAAGGCAATATAAAGTTGACTAACATAGTGGGTAAAACCAGGGCTCAAACACAGCATTCTAAAAACAGTGTTTATTATTTTACCTACCATATGATAACATTCTCGTTTATGACCTAGAAAACACCAAAACGTTTAGAATAGTTTTAACTTGTGGGTTAAATAAATTTACTAGTAGGACCAATGCTTTTGGAATAATGCATTTACAAGATACTCTTATGTACTAGATACATCCAAAACAACCACAATTTCCAAGTATTTTAAGGTCTTTATAATACAAAACAGACATTTTCAGGCCTATTAATGAGCCAACCATGAGAGAAAATGAGTCTGTATAGCAATTTCTCACCTGGAATTAGACCACTAATCATGATTGTCTTTCCAAAGTTGTTTGGTCCATTTCCTGATGAGCTGTTCAACCCATGCCAATAATAGGATGTGTATGTTTGCATGAACTTTCAACAGATGTGCACTTCTAAATATTGTAATCTGAGGAATCAAAAGCAGAAGATACTTAGTTCTTCAGTGTCTATCCACTTATTAACTCCCCTGCACATAGTAGCCCCTGTTCTATACTTTGGAGGTCTCTCAGTTTAATTGTTCTTTGGTGAGCATAAGGCTTACTATCCTTATTTGAGTACAGAGAAATATTAAGTTTTGCTGTGATATTTTCACAGACCTCAAAGTTTCTTGTTATTGACATTTTATTATTTTTATTATTATTATTGTTGCTTCATGGTACTGTATTCATGTGAGTAATATATTAGTATCTCTAAAGTGATCTAACTGTATTCAGTGATAAGAATGTGTTTTAAAAGATTCCATCTATTTACAGAGAATGAGGCACTAATAATTAGCATGCAAGGCTATTGTTCTATTTAATGACAGGATAACCTGAAATGAGATTTGGAACAGGAACCTTTAAACATTTCACATAATGGAAACTTGTATGTGTTCTGTGCATTGCTTTCTAATTAGTTCAACATGTTGTCAAAACTTTTCCAACATTTCATTTTTATAGCATAGTAACCTTGGCCTACTTCTTACTGAGAGTATATCTCTGCTAGCTTTCCTCCACAGATTATATGGTGTGAGGAAAATCAATAGCTCATTTTTAACATCAGTGAGACAGATAAACCCAGAAGACATTCAGCCAAGCTTTGCATCCTTCTGACAGGGAAATACATGTTTTTTCCTATTTCAAGTTGCACGGTTTACAAGCAGCAATTGACAGTTCTGCAGAACTTCTTGAAGTTAGATCTATCACAGTGGATCCTTAAATTCTTACTGAGTGTGTTATGAGTGTATCTATAACCACCCTTTCCTGCCAAGTTTAATTCCATAAGAGTTTTCTACCCTCGTATGTGTTCGATAAATGTTAAGGCTGGCAAGGAAAGTAAAAGAAAGCTGCTAATCACCTGCAAAGCCAGATGGTAGTGACTGAACACTGGTAAGTCCAACTCTTCCTGTGTGGTGAAAGGGGAAAGGTTAGTGTGATTGTGTTTTTCACTTTAAATACGTCAGGGGCTGGAAAGATGGCTTAGTGGTTAAGCACTTGCCTGTGAAGCCTAAGGACCTCGGTTCGAGGCTTGATTCCCCAGGACCCACATAAGCCAGATGCACAAGGGGGCCATGCATCTGGCGTTCATTTGCAGTAGCTGGAGGCCCTGGCACACCCATTCTCTATCTATCTATCTATCTATCTATCTATCTATCTATCTATCTATCTATCTTTCTTTCTTTCTTTCTTTCTTTCTATCTATCTATCTATCTATCTATCTATCTATCTATCTGCCTCTTTTTCTCTCTGTCACTCTCAAATAAATAAATAAATAAATATAAAAAAGTACATGTCAGAAGTAGGGGAACTCTAACCTACTTCATTTTGCTGATGGATAAAGAAAGGAACAATGGGAAGTATACCAAAAGTGGAAGTCATTTCTCTTCATTTGGGGATAAATACTTCATGTGTACATTTTGGCTATTAGATGACTATTAATTTTTGAATGTATTTTTATTTATTTATTTATTTGTTTGAAAGAGAGCCAGATAGATAGAAAGAGAGAATGGGCATGCCAGGGCCTCTAGCCACTGCAAATGAACAAATGTATGTGCTCCTTGTGCATCTGGTTTACGTGGAATTGAACCTGGGGAATTGAACCATCGTCCTTATGCTTCACAGGCAAATGCCTTAACTGCTAAGCCATTTCCCCAGCCCTACTATTCCTTTTTTAAAGAACATACAAGTAGAAAATTATCTGAGAATAAAGTCTTATATTTTATGCTGTTTATCATGGTTGATGCATTGTTACTGAAATTATAGCATAATCTGGAATGTCATTTATATAAACAGTGCTAGGAATAAGTAAATGTGAAAAAAAATACAACTTAAGTCTTTGTTTAACTTCCCACTGTTACCTTTATAAGAAACATGATATTCAGGTCCCCTTTTTCTTACCTGAAATTTTCATTTCCAGAACTGGTTAACTCATTTGCCTTATGACTTTACATATTTCCAATATACTATTTCTATAGAAGTAGAGGAAACAATTCTATTAACAATTATTTACAGAATGTTCATGTCATAAAAAGACCATATTTCACATTTTTTAATACAACCCTTTAAAGAAAACTTCTTTTAATCTGAGATGTTCATATAATTTGACTCAGGGTCACATCCATTGAAAACTATTATGTGTGGTCCTATGGTAATGACCAGAAAGAAGGAAATACAACTGTATGATCATGCTATTCTCCATGAGCATAGGTAAGTCCAAGCTACTTATAACTTAGTTGCCAGGATACTGCCCTCCATATCAGAATGATTAAAGCAAAATCTCACATAAAAATATTTTATTTATTTATTTGCGAAAAGAGAGAGTGCTAGAGGAGCGAGAATGAGCACTCCAGGGCTTCCAGTCACTGCAAATAAACTCCAGGCACATGTGCCGTCTTGTGCATCTGGCTTATGTGGGTTCTGGGGAATTGAACCTGGGTCCTTAAGATTTGCAGGCAAGCCCCTTAACCACTAAGCCATCTCTATACCCTTAATGCACATTTTTTTAAAAAGAGACTTTGCAAGCTGGAGAGATGGCTTAGTGGTTAAGGCATTTGCCTGTAAAGCCTAAGGACCTAGGTTCCATTCCCCAATACCCATGTAAGCCAGATGCACAAGGTGGCACATATCTGGAGTTCCTTTGCAGTAGTTGGAGGCCCTGGCATGCCCATTCTCTCCTCCCCCTCCCCCTGCCTCTCTCTCCCTCTTTCTCACTCTGTCTCTCAAATAAATAAAACTAAATTAAATATTTATAAATGCCCATTAACCTCAATTTAAATAATGCTACATGTAAATCTGGTGTATTCTCAACTTGAGAATACCTATGCCAAAGAATGTAATTCATTTCACTGTATATTAGAATTGTGCATACTTTGTGGTTGTTTACTATACTTCCTCTTTAGAACAAACCCCACTCCTGCACAGACTAAATATCCATTTGTTATCTCTTTCTTCCCTCGGTGCCCCTTGCAGATGGAAATTCTGCCACCGTGAGAGGTAGGGAAGAAGGCTTTCCCAAAGTCACACAGTCAGCCCTGATTTGAAAGCAGTTTTGCAGTTTCATGCTTGTAAAGCACTACAGCCAGAAATGATTTGAGTAAATCTGCTTTTCTAAATGAATCTGTATTAGAGGTGCTTTGGGGACAGATATGTATGCTTCCTCAATGCTCATGTCAGCTGTAGTCGGTGCCGGTGCAGACACTGCAAACAGAATGTAGATCTCTTCACTGGGAGTAATGAGCACATCTTGACAGCAAACACAATACTGCCCTTGGAGAGTCAGTTTCCACTCCACATTCCAATCAACTATTATTTGTTTAGGTCTCCAAAGGTCTAATTATAGAAAGCAGAACTAATAAATTCCAAGTCCCTGGGATAGGTTGAGGGGAATGTACTTGCTGGTTGCAACTGTTAAGCTGAATGATGAAAATATGGTCTTTGCTTAGTGGTCCCTGTGATTTTGTTGTCACTTTCCAGATTTTTCTATTTGAGTCACTGTGGTTTAAGGAAGTTGGTAATCACCTAGGGTGGTATCTCTTGTTTCCTGAAGTTAAAAAAAAGGTGATATGACATGGCAAATTTCCATTAAAAAAGGTGATTTGATGATAAAAGAATAAAAATAGAATGGAAATGTTTAAATTCTTTATTGGATTATTTTAAAAATTTTAAGTATTTCATTTATTTATTTGCAAGTTAGAGGGAGAGAGAGCTAGCAAGCATGGGTGCGCCAGGGCCTCTGGCGGTTGCACAGAAACTCCAGACATATGCACCACTATGCACGTCTGGCTTTACATGGGTACTGGGGAATTGAGCCCAGGATATCAGGCTTTGCAAACAAGCACTTAAACTGCTGAGCCATCCCCTGAGCCCTGTTTATTTGCATTTTGAGATAGGATCTTGCTATGTAGTGAGGCTACAAGCTGTCCTGGTATTTGTAATTCTCCTGCCTCAGCCTTCCAATTTCTGGGGTTACAGGTATGTATCACTAGGCTACATGCCAGGCTCTCACAGAGGCTTCTTTTATTTCTTTCTCTTTTTTATTAAGTAGAAACTTTGTATGGACACATCATGTGTTGGTACCATCAGCTCCTTCCCAACTGTACCTTCCAGTGAGATCGCTCCTCAGTGGGATTGGGCATATTCACCACGAGGTTTAGGGTTAGGAGTAGTGAGAAGAGCAGTCAGTCATTGTGTGTTTGTGTGTGAATATTCCCTAACACCCTGTGGCTATTATAATATTTCTACCCCTCTTCTACAAAATTCCCAGAGAGGTGGTGGGTGGGTGTTAAGTCTACTTCAGCTTTCTGTTCTCAGCAGCTTCTGGGTTTCTGCTTTTGTGTGTTTTCACTCTTCTCATTGTCTGTCTCCATCTCCCTGGTGCAGGTTGTCAGACTCACCATGGAAGCAGCGCTCTTTTTTTTTTTTTAAATTTTTTTAAAATTTTTATTTATTTATTTGAGAGTGACAGACAGGCAGACAGAGAGAGAATGGGAGAGAATGGGCGCACCAGGGCCTCCAGCCACTGCAAACGAAATCCAGAGGCGTGCGCCCCCTTGTACATCTGGCTAACGTGGGTCCTGGGGAATCAACCCTCGAACCGAAGTCCTTAGGCTTCACAGGCAAGCGCTTAACCACTAAGCCATCTCTCCAGCCCCGAAGCAGAACACTTGCTCATCTCAATTCCTCTGCAGATTTACCTAGAGTTCCCATTTTTTCCTCATGTCCCGTTCCCGACTCCTAAGGCTATATCCCACTCTTGCTGAGTTCTAGTCCTTGCCTCAGACTGTGGACTCTGCACAGTCCTCTCAGCTCCAGGGTCTTCATTAGACTGAGTGAACATTGTCTTCAGTTCCATTCAGGTTTAACATCTGATATCCATCACCTTTCCTCTGGCTCCTTAACAACTTAAATCTGAAGTCTGCCACTACATCTCAGAGCCTCTGAATCTATGTTCAAAGATGTAGTTGCGCAACTGGGAACTCAAAGCGAAGACTGAGTGGAAATTGCTCGAATCTTTAAGGGGTGCTGAGGGATGATCAAAGCTTGAGCAAACATGTCAGCCTATGCGAGGCAAGAATTGAAGAGTGAGTTACAGACCTAGGGGGAGAATGATTGATTTTCTCTTTCATTCCCTGGGGACCATCTTTACTAACCCCTCCCCATTCCATGCTAAGGAAGGAGGCCCTAGAAGAGCTTCCATTGAGGGATTGTACACATAGACATTTTCTCCCCAGCTGGAAATTATCAGACCTGCAGAAACGGTTAGGAAAGCCACCTATTAACTAGCAGGGGGCAAGGACAGCAGAAAAAAGTTTCCAGACTTTGGTTGGAAGCTACAGAAGCTCCTAGAGACATCGTAATGTGCCTTCAGTGGAAAGAGGTCAAGGCAGGTACACGAAGCTAAAGGAACCCACGTAAGACTAGCAGCAGTACGTGACCTGTGTGAGTCCCTGGATGTGTCTGCAGTCCTTAGGGATTTTCAGTAGCATTGTTTCTACCTGGGCAATATACCCGCAGTTAGTATACCCCTGCCTCTCTCCTCCAATTTCCTCTCTCTCCTTCCCGAACAATATCTTTCCAACCCCTTTCAAATTCTCCAAAATTGCTTAAGGGGAACACTTCAGCTGGCTTGTTTTTAATCAACCCAAGTAGGTTATTTGCCTAACCCAGCCTTGCACATGTTTTAAACATTCTAAACATATTAATGCCTGTCAAACAGAAGTTAAAAATTCACAATTAATTTTATCAATTTGCTTATATAACTTATTTGGGGATACTTTCAAGAAAAATACTTTAGAGAAGCAACCTATGATACTTATGAAGAAAAGGTATCCATTTACCCAATGTGATTGGATTATGAAAATTAGGTCTTAACTTAGCTGAATTAAATTTTCTTGGCAGTGGAGAAAAGAGCGAAGACATGAGAGTTATGACACACTGATTTACTGGCACGAAAAAACACATTTGTCAGGAAGGAGACTTTTTCATAAATTAAATTCAAGCATAAATTTACTGCATGATTTATTAAGAAATATTTTTACTTTCAAAAGATGCACAAATGACACTGCAATGCATGACTCTGAGCTGACACTTTTTAAAGCAGGGCCATGACATCCCATTACTAGGGCAGCTCTATGTGACTATAGACAAAATAAGACTCAAAAGACCTGGCTTGACTCTCTGGGAGGACTTTCTAAAAGCTTACTGAGTTCCCAGAGCAATATTTTTCTTATCTTGAGATATCTGTTCATAGTTTCTCCTTTGGTGTGGAAGTCAAAGAGTGTTTATGAAAAGGCCTATATTTGCCTGACTTAAGCCAGGTCATTAGTAAAGGATTCTTAAATTTTAATCCAAGAAGATGAAAAGAAAAATATATTCATCTGTCAATTACAAGTATTTTCCCATGACATTTAAAAAAATGTTTTCTTTATTTGAGAGAGAGAGAGAACTGGTACACCAGGGTCTCCTGTCACTGTAAATGAATTACAGACACATGTGCCATTTTGTGGACCTGTCCCTACATGGGTACTGGGGAATCTAACCCCAGGCCATCAAGCTTTGTAAGAAAGTTTCTCCGATCACTGATCCTTCTCATCAGCTCTAATTGTTACATTGTATACATAATATTCTTTCAAGAATCTTTTCCCATTGTGAACTAAAGTTCTTCAAAAGCAGCAACAACTACTTCAAACATGCTACAGGACTCATTAGAACTTATAGGATTGTGAATAGTTGGAATGTTTCAGGTTCAGAGCCATATTATCTTGGAAAATCTTTAATACCCTTCAAAGCCATTTACTGCCCACTCCTGTGTTTGACCTAACATGCTTGTTACTATGAGATGAAACTTTTTGGAATGTACTAATATACACCTTAGCTTCCACCAACCCAAAGGTGAAGAAATTTATCAGATAGCATCTGAGACCCTAACAGATCTTTCCTACTTCACTGTAACCTGATATTTTGTTCAATGTATTTGAAAAGTGAATGGACATGACTCTCTTTGTTGTGTTACTGTAAAAACTTTATAAATTGTTACCATATTGGACTATGAAATTTGAAGCAATTTAATTCAGTGTTCCCCAGCCATGGACACTCATAGACTAGCTTTTATTCCCTTTGTGATGTGAGCTGTTTTTCAACCCCCATGTACAATTATGATGTCCAAATGCAGGGCCCCCAAAACAGTCTACATTTCACTAGTGGAGTCACCTGTATTGGACCATGGTATGAGCACAGGAATCTTTGTTCCCTGCCCTTAAGCATTACCTCCTCAGATTGAAGTTGGTGGAGTTCTGGCTTTCCTTTGTTTTCATTGATGGTCCATTGACTTATTCTGAGCTTTTCTTTTAAATTAGGGTATTATATTTTGGACAACTTGTCCTGGTTTGCTTTCAAAGCATTTTGTTTCTGGTATACATTTTGTTTTATTTGAAAGTATTTCGTTTTCTGAACATTTGGTTTGGATGTTTGCTATCAATTGACTCATTCCCCTGTCACCTCAAATATATGATTCAAGGAAGGAGGAAATGTCGTGAAGAAAATTGCCCTTTGATGCTCCAGCTGGTTTTGTGCCTGATAACTATGTTGATTTAGCTTATGTGTGCTTTAAGAGAGAAATGAGAAAACTGTTCATTTAAAATTAATTAATTGAGTTCTACAAACTATACTTAAATTCAAATGAGATGTTAAAAATAAATAGTAAAGTAATAAGAACAAGTTAGAGATTATATACGAACTAAAGGTGAATTCTGACAAAAGTATTTTAAACCTTCTGTGCTCATCTATCATGCTCTGACTTTGCCTATCCCATCTGTGTCTCTCAAAAGAACAAACTTTATAACAAAGGGAAATACAGTTATGACATGTTTTAGGATAAAACCTAGAGGAAAAAGAGATCCCATGGTAGGGCTAGTGGTATAATTCAGTTGGTAGAGTGCTTACTTATCATGCATTCAGCCCTGGGTGCAAATCCTAACTGGCCATGGTGGTGTATTTTATACTCCTAGCACTAGAGAGGTGTGGAGGCAGGCAGATCAAAAGTCCAAAGTCATATATGGGCACAGTAGTGATCCTACACTATACTTAAGATTCCTATTTGTAAAGACAACTCTGGTGATTAACTTTTAAATTGGAACACAAAATGGTGATCTAATTCTTCATAATCTTCACCTTAGATCATGTGGCCTGAAACCTTTCTTGTGTCTCAGAGCAGGAGACAAGTAAGCCTTCTACTTTGGTTTCTTCTCCCCCTACTACTACTTCTTCTTCTTTGTCTTCTTCTTTTTAACTGTGCACATTGTGTTGGTGTGTTCATTGTCATTCTTTCCATGATTTTTTTTTTTTTTATTGTCATCTTGTGTCCTAAGAAAGAACTGAGTAAGTGTTGCAGTCAGCTCCTTGTTGAGACGAACAACCAACCAGACACAAGTTATGGGAAAAAGAGGTTTATTTCGTGCTTGAGAAATCCAGGGGAAACTACATTGATGGTAGGAGAAGCTGCTTAATTCCATAGATCTAAGCATACATAAACAATGGCAAGCACAAACAGCCAGACCTCAAACTGTTCTGAACATACCTAGTAGGGCTGGACTCAGATCTGCCCCCAAACACGGCTCAGGGTTGGGCTCTGACCCCAGTGACATGCCCCTCTAGCAGGAAGCTGCATTCTGGGAGCTGAAGTTGCAAACTCAATTGTAATAAAACACCTGACTTTATAGGGCATTTACACTATCACATTCAAGCTACCACAGTAAGTAAAGCTATGCCCACTTTTGTTATTTAAAAAAAATAAAGTTATTGAGCACTATACCTAATTTTAAGATATGTGTATGTTTGGTATACAAATATAAATGTTTTTAGAAAAAAAGAAAAATAAATAAATAAATGTTTTTAGGATTCTTTTAACAACAGCTTTTCAAGATCTTTATATCAGCTGAGGGAAATAAGATATAATTCTTAAAATCAGAGACTAAAATTTAGAAAGTGATCATTTTGAAACCAAGGCTTTCTCTGGGGGAGGGGGAGGGTTAGGGTGACTGGATCCCTGAAGGTGAAAGTGCAGGCCGACTTCTTATCCTTTGCCTAGTTCCCTAGATCAGGACCCCTCCTGGGAGGGAGGTCTTTCACAGGAGTTAAACACTGTGGTTGATCAAGTTCAGCCCCTGGAACTTGGTGCCAGATCTAATCTCTTCCTGAGACAGCCCCTAGCCCTAACCAACCAGCCAACCGGCCCTCTGGTTCACCTGGGCCAAAAGACTGCCACGACCCTAAGGTTATAAATTCCTTTCCAAGGGGAGGGCAGGCTCTCACTGTCCACATAGGTTCTTTATCCTTTCCAGCTCCCCACATGGCAGGAGCTCTTTGAACTTTCTTTTCCCTTTTCATGCTTTTTCCCCTGGATCCCTATTTGGTCACATGGACTCCTGAGCTACACTTAGCCCACATGGGCTTTTGAGCTTCATGTCCTGTACTTCTCCCCACTTTACCTCCCTTACCTCCCAGCCTTCCCCTTTCTGCACTCCTTTGTAAAATCTGAATAGCATGTGATATTTTAAAAATCATTCTCTTGAATCTGGAATTGCCAATTCTTTGGTTAGTTTGCAGATATGAACTCAGGGCTTGGGTTTCCAGGAAGCCGGCAAGAACACCAATTTCCCTGTTACATCTTAACCTACCAAACACCTTATAATCATGGTAGACCCTATGTCTTTGAGATGTAAGGTCTCCTACTTTAAAGTCATGTCTTTGGAGGTATATATGTTATAATAATGCCTATTATAATAAGATGTTAATCTTTGAAAAGTAGTTAATTTAGCTGAGTGTGGTGGTGCAGACCTTTAATCCACTTGAGAGGCAGAGGTAAGAGGATTGCCATAAGTTCAAGACCAACCTGAGACTACATAGAGAATTCCAGGTTAGCCTGGGTTAGTGTGAGATCCTACCTCACAAAACAACAAAAAAGTAGTTAATTTACTTTTTTTAAATACTAGGGCATTATATTGTTTATCTGTATTTATAACTGTTAAATATATAAGATACAAAATGTGTGCTGTGTTTCAGGTACAGTTTTCTGGCTTTTCATTTAAAAACTATTGTCTAAATTTTGTAATAACCAAAGAATAAGGAGGAGGAGAGGATGAGGTGAAAGAAGAAGGAGAAGAAAGGACCATCAGGTCAAAAAGACATGAGTTAAAAATGTAATATATGCTTTTGGTAAAGAATGTTAAAAAGGAAATGACATGCTTTTAGAGGAAAAGGATTTTGTATGGCAAAGTAAGATTTTCCCCTAAGTTAAATGGTTAATCCAAATTAAAATGTAGATGAAGAAAACTATAAGTTAACAAATTCTTTGAAAGTGCAAATAGCTGGAGGTATATGGGGAAACCTAGTCAATAAACTTTTGAAAAGAAGGTTTTACTTGGCTAGCATGCCTGTTTCCCTTATCTATTATCTTCACTTCATTAACCTAGAGTGTGTTATATTTGAAAATATTTTTATTTATTTTTTGCAAGCAGTGAGAGGCAGAGAATGAAAAACAGAGAAAGAGAGAGAGAGAAAGAGAGAGCAAGAAAGAGAGAGAGGGAGAGGGAGAATGTGTGCTAGGGCATTCAGCCACTGCAAACAAACTCCAGATGCACATGATACTTTGTGCATCTGGATTCATGCAGGTACTGGGAACTTGGGGCATTAGGCTTTACAGGCAAGTGCCTTAACCACTGGTCAATCTCTCCAGCCCAAGACTGTGTTCTTGATTATATTTAACTTTAAGTATAGTTCTCTTATTATATATCACATACTATGTTAGATACAGAAGGTAACAATATTCAAACTCAGATCACAATTGCTAATAGATTTGACATGATCCAAAATGTCTTCCTTGAATTTTTTACCAGCTATTCCTCTGGCCTAAACACTACTTTCCAGGCCACAACTCAGTCTCATCTATATAAAGTACTAGGGTTGATCTTTCATGGGACATGCATGCATGAAAATTTGATAGTTGGCCAACATAGGTAGCTTTGAACTATTTGGCTCCACAATAAACTCGCTTTTAAACTGTAGGTTTTACTTGGTTAACATGAGGTAAAAGCTATGTTTTCTCCCCTTATTTCACTTTCTTTTTACTTTACTCTTACTATCATTTTACAAAGAAAGTAGTACTATTGGATCTGAGCCTCCACAGCAGAGATCCATGGACTTCCCAAAAGTAACATAATGCTGTCATATAATGATGGCACCATTTTGCTTGGCTAGTTTTTTGAGTACTCTTCTGGGGCATTTTAAGGGAGTTCTACAGTGCTGAACATTGTCTATTCTGAAGTGGAGAGACTGTTTGGCTGCCTGTTTTGACAGACAGTAAATCAGTGTTTTGTGGAATCCCAATAGAGACTTCAATGAGTTTCCAACTCAGGAACAGAAATTGGCATTCTTACCAGCACATATAGAAATACTGCTTTCCCAGGTGTGTCCACAGCTCATTTTGAGTTAAATTTGGGCAACAAAAAAAGAGTCACCTTCAAAGGAAACTAAGGTGTCACTTGGGACATTAAATTATAGACCTCAAAGGTCTGACTTTCAATTCAAAACATTTAGTGAGTAAATTAAAGGAAAGAAATGTCACTACTGAGAATCAAAATCAAAGCCTAAATGATTAAATAGAAGAAATCTTTCAAAATGTGTAGAAAAGAAATACAAGCTTATGAAATCCATCAGGGAATAAGTAAGACTTGAAAGCATATCTAGTACACTTAACCTAAATGTAATGGGAATTCCAAAAAAGGAGAAATAGATAAAAGACAGGCTGTAATTTTAAAAAGGGAGGTTTGTCAGAATTAACCTACATTAAGAATTATTTGAATCTGAATAGTTTGAATTAGAAGGGCTATCTGCCTTCTGAAAGTACTGGTTTAGAATAAAAATAGAAAAGAAACTTAAAAGGGATATTCAGGTATGCACTTTGTACTCCAAGAAGAAGAGGGACACTTACAAATTGCCAATGATCATAAATATTTCCTATTGAAGAAAAATAACTGTGGATCTGGGTGAAGTGGCATGCACCTTTAATCCCAGCACTTGGGAGACAGAGGTAGGAGAATCACCATCAGTTCGAGCCCACCCTGACACTACATAGTCAATTCCAAGTCAGCCTGAACTGAAGTGAGACCCTACCTCAAAACAACCAAAAAAGAAAACTAAATGTGTATCAGACTTCTCAGTAGTAGCAATAAGATGTTAAAGAATGAAATGAGCCCTACAAACAGATTAAAAAAACACTATAGGGCTGGGGAGATGGCTTAGTGGTTGAGTGCTTGCCTGTGAAGCCTTAGGACCCTGGTTCAAGGCTCCATTCCCCAGGACCCAAGTTAAACAGATGCACGGGGTGGGGGGGGGGGAGGGCACATGTCTGGAGTTCATTTGCAGCGGCTGGAGGCCCTGGCATGCTCCTTCTCTCTCCCTCTCTATCTGCCTCTTTCTCTATCTGTCACTCTCAAATAAATAAATAAAAATAAACCAAAAAAATTTTAAAAAGAGACTGTAAACTAGGAATCCCATACCTGAGGAAGATATTCTTCAGTCAGTATGAAAGATGTCTGAGAACATTCAAGCACTCAGATACTATCCATGCTGCTGTCCTGTCTGAGAAAAGCTCTCCAGAATTAGCAGAATTTAAATAGAAGCTTTCAAATCTGAAAAAGAGGAGAGGTGATTGTTTATGTGCAAGCACTTTTACAGCTTGCATAGTTAATATGAAATGGGTAATAAAATAATATAGTGATGTGTATATGTAGAACAAATGCTAAATAATGAAAATTTTAAAAAGAGACTCATTCCATTCAGGAGAATCCCTAAGGTGGCCGAGAGCACCTTTGCTGGAATATTGTAAAAGATTTTTGCCACTTGCCACAATTGTGAAAATTCTGATTCCAGGAATCTATCAATTCTTTTTTACATGACAAAAACAATCTTTGCAAATGTGACTAAAATCTTAGCCTTGAGAAGGGGAGATTATCCTAGATTGTCTTGGTGCGCTCAATAACATACAAACCTTTAAAGGCATAGGGATCTTAGAATTTGTGATTAGTAGAAAATGTGACTAGAGAAGAGTTATCAGAAGAGTGCAATGTTCCTGGCTTTGAAGGATTAAGGGGATACGAACCACACGAGCCAGAGGCCTCAGGAAATTGGAATTAGCAAGGAAATTTTCTTACCTACAGCTTCCAGGGAAGAAAAGACCTGCTGGCATCTTAATTTTAGCCCAGGTGAAATTTACGTTGGATTACAGATCAATAGTAAATCTTGAAGTTGTGGTATTTGTTAAAACACTAATAAGATGTTAATACATGGCTTCTACTCAAGTTGTACTTAAAAGGAGACCACACTGTTATTTACTGGTAAGACCATATGGGACTATCCTAACACATTCTATTACAGACAGAAGTGGTCATTTACATAAAAATACAAAGGCATATATTCCTTAGAATTTATTCATATATATGTATACACACACACACACACACACACACACACACACACACACACACACACACATAGATATGTATGCACCCCCTGAACACATGTCTGAAAGCCAGAGGAGGGTGTTGGGTATCCTGCTCCATCATTCTTTTACTTTATTTCCTTAAGCAGAATTTCTCACTGCACCTGGAGCTCCGACTATTTTTTATAGACCCATCCTAAATGAGGGCAGCACCATTCCTGAGTGTCCTAAGCTGGCTCCGCATCAGCATTCCTTGCTCTACGCTGCTGCCACCACGCCTTCTCCACCAGCCTGGGCTACATCCTTGAACTGTAAACTGAAGTAACCCTTCCTTCCTTGAGTATCTGTTGTCAGAGTATTTGGTCACAGCAATAACTAATACGCCTGGGAAGCAGGAACAAACTATAACCCTCAAAGAACATCCCTAATAGCTTGTATCTCCAAGCGAGGCCTTCTGTCTCAAAGATTCAAAAACTTCCCAAAACAGTGTCACCAGCTGGTAACCAAGTGCTGAAACTCATGAGCCTGTGGAATACACATCACATAACTATGGATATATTTTTAGGTTATAACTATTATTCAGAATGAAAAAAAGTTACTCTGAAAAAAAAATTTCTTTGGATTTAGGCCGTTTACATACTCTCCTGAAGGGAAGATTTAAGAGAACATATTAAACTAAAACCTATGGGTATTACCTTATGTTTAGAAAATGTATGTTCATGAACGCTATGGAAAAAATTGATATAAATAAATTTTAAATTATTTAAGAAATAGAAGAAAACGAAACTCAGCATTGCAGTTACCTTCTCTGCTAGGATAAAAGCAACTGATGGGACAAAAAGGGTGTGTGTGTGTGTGTGTGTGTGTGTGTGTGTGTGTGTGTGTGTTTATGGCTTATAGTTCTGAGGGGAAGCTTCATGATGGCAGGGAAAACAAGGAAAGAGCAGAGGATGGACAGCAGGTGTCAAACGCCAGCAGGGCTGTGAGTGACTAACACTGGCAAGCTAGCCACTAATAAACATCAAGGTACACCCCTGCACCAGCAACACAGCTCCTCCAGGAAGGCTCCCTCTCCCAAACTGCCATCACCTGGAGACCAAGCACTCGGAACACATGAGTTTATGGGGGACAGCTTATCCAAACCACCACCCTGAGAAAGTAAAGATCAGAGAGCAAGAACAAGCAGAAGCTGGATGAATTATTAAATAAAATAGTAGAACTTGTTTGAAATAAAAGAAAAAAATGGAATGAATAAAATGAAACACGTGGCCCAGGTTCAACTCCCCAGCCACCCACATAAAACCAGATGGGCATTTGTTAGCACTCACAAGAGACCCCTTTGTGTACATACATGTACACATAGATATCTGCATAAATGAATAAAAATTTAAAAAATATAAATTTGTTCTTTGAAATATCAATGGTGTAGTTACCTTTTCATTGCTGGTACAAAACACCTGACCAAAAGCAGCTGATGGGAGGGACGGTTTTAATTTGGATTATAGTCTGGAGGGAAAGCTTCATGATGATAGGGGATTGTATGGTATGAGCAGAGGCTGGACATTACTTCTGCCAGAACAGGTGGAAAACAGCGGCAGGAGAGTGAGCCAAGCTCTGGCAAGAGGGAGCTGGTTATAACATCCATAAACCTACTCCCAGAGACACAACTCCTCAAGCAAAGCCCCACCTCTCAAACTGCCATCATCTGGGGAACAAACATTCAGACAGAACACATGAGCTCATTGGGGACATCCAAATCTGATTCAAATCACCACAATCAATAAATAGAGAGCAATCCTTTGTGAATTTCATTAAGAATAAAGGAAAATATATTGAATATCAAAATTAATCCCCTTTTAAAGAAGTAGGAAAAAAAGATTAGTTTCTAGAAAGAACTGTGGAAAATTACTTAAAATATATTTGCTTATATAGATTTTCTAATATGGAGCCCTTGTGTGTCTCAAATAAATGATAATTATTTGTATGGAATTGTTTTAGAGATACACTGATTGATTCTGTCTGGTAATAATTTATTTAGACCTTTCCATCTATAGACAATAATGTTAGTGTAACTTCTAGGACTATGTTTTTTCAAGCAGAAATGAAATTAGAAGAGTTTCTGTTGTTCCTATAGAATGCAACACTTACAGAAAAGAAAAAAAACACTTTTTCTTAAAGTTAAGAAAGGAATAATTGTTTGTGTCTGGGGAATTTGTTAATGATATCTTTGTATTTTCTATACTCCTTCATAGTAATTCATCAATGCATTTTTGGTTGTTTTTTGTTTGTTTGCTTTGTTTTGTTTTGTTTTTGTTTTCCAAGGTAGGGTTTCACTCTAGCCCAGCTGACCTGGAATTCACTATGGAATCTCAGGGTGGCCTCGAACTCACAGTGATCCTCCTACCTCTGCCTCCTGAGTGCTGGGATTAAAGGCATGCACCACCACGCCCAGCCTTATCAGTGCATTTTTATACTCTTTGAGGAGTTGGAATTAACTCTGGAAATTTGAATTCTACCAAACAGTTTTCTATACTTGTTATTTCTGATTTCTATGATGTATTCTCTTATATATATATTTTTTTCTGTACTATTATTATTTTCTCCCCATTATTAGACTTGACTTACATTCCATGCAAGATGTGCTCACTGAAACAATAGTGTCATGACTATTACTAAGGTAACCAGCCATTTTCTGATTGGATTTGAGGCCTCCTGCACAGGGGTGTCATTCACATCTATACTGTAAACCTTAAACTTTAAAAGCCCATGCCTAGGAACAGGAAGATCAGTGCTTTACAAAGTCCATCCTGAAGGCAGCACTTAAGCAGGCTAGAATGGGGAGTTTGGAGTGCACCAAGGAGGTGTCACTGCAGCATTGGCAGGCTGGTGAAGGAAGTCATCAGAAAGCCATCCTGGAGTCTGCCTTATCGGGTCTGGAGGAGAGAGAAGAGTGAGACATGTATAGCTTCGGTGACTTGCTGGTGATACTGTCACCCAGGAGGCAGCACTGGAATAGAAACCAATGGGAGTGGGGACATAATGAAACATGTTCCAGCCTCACTGTATGGGAGCAGGAGGAAGCAGGCCAGGCTGCCCAGCAGGAGCAGGAGCATAATGCTGGCTGATGCATCGTTGGGAGTAAAACATAGGGTGTGGTTGAAGAACTCTCAACGGGGAGAGTGGAGAAACATCAGAGGCAGAAGCTGAGGATAATCTGGGGACAGGAAGCTAGTCGCTGGATTCTTACATAGGTGATTATGAGCTCTGTACCCAAAGAGTTACAGTACAAAGGCAAGACTGACAGGACATGCCATATAAGGCTAGGAGTAAGAAGTCCTTGTCCTTGTTTTGCAGGCAGAGGTCAATTGTGGGTGCAAACCAATGCCCATCTGGCTTTATGTGGGTAGCAGGGGAATTGAACCTGGGCCATTGTTTCTTTTTATTCATTCCATTTTTTTCTTTTATTTCAAACAAGTTCTACTATTTTCTTTAATAATTCATCCATCTTCTGCTTGTTCTCGCTCTCTGATCTTTACTTTCTCAGGGTGGTGGTTTGGATAAGCTGTCCCCCATAAACTCATGTGTTCCGAGTGCTTGGTCTCCAGGTGATGGCAGTTTGGGAGAGGGAGCCTTCCTGGAGGAGCTGTGTGGCTGGTGCTGGGGTGTCCCTTGATGTTTATTAATGGCTAGCTTGCCAGTGTCAGTCACTGACTGCCCTGCTGGCGTTTTACAAGCGCTATGGCAGAGGTGATGTCCATCTTTGGCTCTTTCCATGTTTTCCCTGCCATCATGAAGCAAGCTCAAGGTCACACATGCCCACTAAGTGGTGCAAGCATCTGAAATGTACATTGATGCCTAGTGTGGTAGATCACGCCTTTAATCCCAGTACTCAAGAGGCAGACATAGGAGAATCTCCATGAGTTCAAGGCCACCCTGAAACTACATACTGAATTCCAGGTTAGCCTGGGCTAGAGTGAGACCCTACCTCAAAAAACCAGTGTGTGTTTGTGTGTGTGTATATATATATTTATTATATATAATAAAATAAAAACTGAATTAACAAGGACTTCCACAAGTTCATACTACCCCTGCCTAAAGCATTGGATGTAAACTCATGTGTGCTGTACTCATACTTATTCCTGTGGTTCTGACATCGCTTTCTACTCTGGAGTCTCATCTCTATAAGGACTCCTCCCAGAAATTATTCCCTATCTTTTTCTAATTAGTGTCATTCTTTACAGCATACGTCATGCAGTAATAATTCTTATCCTAAAATTATTTTCCATATTCCTACTCTTTTCATCTAAATCATATTTTTCCATTCGCCCTTAAACCAAAGCTCCACTAAACAACTATAGGTACTTACTGTTCTCACTTCAGCTCCTGTCTTCCCAAGTCATTCTAGAGAGGCTATCATACTCATCAGCTTAGCAAATGGCACTTTTGCATTCCACCTGTGTTTTCTAAGATTCCAAGTATAACGATTATCATCAATAATTTATGGACAGTTTTGACACATTCATTACTTCTCTCTTGAAACCTATCATGAATCGGCTCCTGAAACATCAACACTCAATTCTAACACCTCACTGACCCAAATTACTTTACTTATTCCATAGAATATCCTAAATTTTAGAGTTACCCTGATTCAATGCACAGATCTTGCTGTCTGCGGTCAGTTGATGATGTAATCTCATCTCATGGCATGGAATGCCATATATACCATCACCACCATCTTAACCTTATATCTAACCTTTGATCTTTTCCTGTAAACCCCTGTAATATTTAAGCTGCTAGTACTAAATCCTTGACCTCTCTCTTGCTTTCACATGGTGAATTTAATTATATTGGCATATGTTTATAAGTTTCTTGTTTAGTTAATCTGATACAATTTCATTGCTAAATGTTAGAAATGTGTTCTCCCATTGTTGCTTTTTTTATTTCCTTAAAATAATATTTTTAAAAAAATAGAACTTTATTTTTTATTAGTTTTGTACTCAGTGAATACAGTCCAGTTGGTACCATTGTTAGCCTCTTCCCTGACCTCCCCCTTCTGCAGAGACCCTCCCTTGGTGTGGCACTTTAAATAATTTTTCTATAGCTTGTGCATTTTATGGCCTAAGGAAGTTTTATTTTCTAAAATGTCACAATTTTAAGAGCAAGAACACTCTCTAGTTTAATAAATTGCTCACAGGTATCAGTAGTGGTGTTAATATGATTGTTGAATTTATAATTATTAAAGCTGGAGAAGCATAGATTTAATGCAGTTAGCTCTCATCATAGTTATTTAATTGAAGTTTTAGGTACTTAGGCAATTATCTCAGGTCATATGTGACACCATGAAAATGGAATTGCATCTGTCTAACTGTTCAAACTAAATCTGACTTTAATAGTAACCCTTTTCCATGGCAACAAAGAAGTACAAACTCATCATTAGTCATAGATTAGAAGTAAGTCAAATCAAACCTGTTTGAAACAATACATGGATTTATAGGAAGAATATCAGTTAGCTCACAAGCTTTTAAAGAATCTAGACAAACAGGCAAGAATTAAGAATTGTCTTGAGACTGGGAGGCAGGAAGGCTCTGGCCTGGTGCTTCCTCTGGCAGTGCTACGTGGGTACCTCCACTGGGCACCTCCCCTTGCCCACCAACTGAAGACATTTTGGAGAGGGGTGTCACACGTAGTAAACATATCTATAGTGATCACCATTTTGCTTATCAGAGTTCTAGATGCTGCATATTTATTAATAAAAATGAGGTGAAAATGCTTGCCTGTATGAAGCAAAGGATCATGGAGCAAATAATAATAATAAATATGGAAATTAACTAAGTAGATATGAGAACAGACCTGGTTTCCCAGAAGTATTATGTTTTTTCCTATTTTAGTGTCAACAATAATCTCAATGGTCTCTTTATCGCATCTGTGCAAGAAGAGGGTCCCCAAATGTAAGTAGAGAGAAAAAAGAATGTCAGTGTCCTTTAATTTAGGGTACAGAAAAATATTTTCTATTATTTCATGTTTACCTAATAGTATGTCTATTGGCCATATTGTTCTATGCATTGTGCATGTTAGATTCACATACATTATCTTATTTTGTCCTTATGACATTCTGGTAGGTCTATATTACTGTTCACTCTTCTATGAGATATGGGAACTAGAAATTCAGAGTTACTATTTAACTTGCTTGAGGTTAAAGAAGAGGATTCATAACCAAGTGTTGTTTTTGTTCTGTCTTGCATTTCTTTCCTTAGGCTATATCAGTTCATAGAGTAGTTTAGTTTCTAGAAACCTAAATAATGGAAAGTTTATTATACATCTTCTCACTTCAGCTTCACTTCTCAACCCTATATATTATAAATTCTAAAAATGTTGCCAATCCTAGAATCAGCCTTAATGATATTCCCTTTGGCTTTTGCCACTATTTCAAAATAATGACTACTCTACTATAGCCCAGGAATGAGTATCTACACTTCTGAAGGGTAAGCAGCAATTACTACATCTTACTCTGACTGGTGAAGTGTTGCTGATTCATATCAACTCACATCATAAAATATATAAAACTGCATAAAAACTATCTACAAGTGGAAAAATATCTCTACTGACCTCAAGAGCATGCAGAATCGCTGATCTTGGGGTTATAAGGAGGACCATTACTGTTGCTTGTTTTCTCTAACTGAGTGTTTACACTTGGCGTTTTATTTGGCAAAGAGCTCAAGGTTATGCTGTCAGTGCAAGATCATTAGCTTTACAATTTTTCAAAAAGCATTTGCCTTAGCAAATGTTCATCACAACCTCAGCAAACATGTTTATGTCCAGGTGTAAATCCTGTTGCTGGAAGAGCTGCTTGCTAATTACACTGGCTGCTGTTCTTTATTTCTCTGTGCAGGACTCCAGTGACAGGAATTCATCAGAAACCTTCTCTTCCTGAACGATATTAGCTGAATTTTTTAGCATTAACTTGAGAGGTTTGCCTTGGCAAGCAACTTCTTCCTTTTATTGATCCAGGAATGGTCTGAGGAACTGTGCCCCTTTCACCCCAGCATCATCAATGAACCAGAAAAAGTGACAAATGCCTAGTTAGTTTTGCTTAAAGTGGTGTCAGTTAAATGTCAGGAAAAGTTCTGCCTAATGGATATTTTCTCTTTCTGTCGCTGAAGTTTCCTTGGTAGGAAAGGTGGTATGGGTTTGTTGGGTGTCTGGGGGCTTGGGAACCACACATGAGACTATAGATCAATTGAAATTTGGAAGGAACTGGGCTCAGGGGTTGAGCCACAATGTTGTGCTTTCAAAATAGCATAAAATCTAAGCCTCAGCCCAGAGGAATGAAAGGCTTGTACAGAAATAACTGCAAAAGTATATGACAATAGTAACAGAAAAATTACATTTTTCACACAACAAAGGACATGAAGTTAGAAGAAATGGCTTTGGGGGGCTGGTAGACTGATACAGCATAACATAGGAGGTACTTTTTTATGATTCTATCTAACAAGTTACGTTTCTCATTGCTCTGACCAAATACATGATAAGAAGCAACTAAAGGAAGAAGGAAGAAGGGTGTTTGTACTGACTCAAACCTCAGGGTATAAGAGAGTCCATCATCCATGGTGTCAGTGAAGGCATGGTGGCAGGATGTGGCTTCTCATAGTGGGTTTATAGCCAGGAAGCAGAGAAAGATGAATGCTGCTGCCCAGCTGGCTCTTTCCTTTTTATTCTGTCTGCAACATTAGCCCAAGGACGGTGCCACCTGCATTCAGGGTGGGTCTTCCTTTCTTAGCTAAATCTCTCTGGAAACACCCTTATAGACAAGGCCAAAAATTGTGCCTTTTTAACATCCTATATATTCCTTGATCAAAATTAACATCAAAATATCAAATTGTATTGAAAAATTGTTTTATATCCCAATTCATTAACTTTTTATTGACAGTTTTCATATATATATATATATATATATATATATATGGTATATTTTTATCATAACCCCTCCCATTACCTTCTTTTGTTCCTCTATTCCCATGCCCCTCCACTAAACCCCTTCTTATTTCCAACGAGTCTCTCTTCTATTTTAGTACTTTTTGAAGTGTTTTTTGCCCTCCTTCATTCACATTTCTAATGTTATCTTTAAAATTTGTTTTCACATGTACATTATCTTATTTTTTCTCACTTGTGCTTTCGTGAAATATGTTTTTTATTTTTCAGTATCACCAGATTCAAATTATGAATATTTTAAATTTTTAATTGAGACCTGTGAGGAGTAAGCATTAATGAATAGGAAGAGCTGACTAAGTAGCAGTCCTGAAATTTAAGGGGGAAAAAAACTGGGATGCTTTCAGAAAAGCAAAAACCAAACCTCTCAAGCAAGGGAAAAAGAAGATCTGCCCTACAGATTGAGATCAAAGAGACAAATGGAAACAAGAATGAGGCAGGACTAGAGGGATGTTCTAGGGGACTTCAAAGTCCAATGTCAAGCCCTTATAAAGGGCAGACAAAAATCTCACTTCCAAAAAAGACATTACCAAGAATTCAAGTGTTACAGGCACTTTACCACATGCAGCTGTGGTTTGGCCACATGGAAGATATGTGACTTTATTCAGCCCTGCCTGACTTGCCTGTGCTATAAAACTGTGGTGAAGATCAATCCAATATGTTTAGTACAATAATTGAGGCTGCACTGAGAAATAGCATTGATGAAGATGAACACAACACACACACAGAAACATGCATGCACACAAGATGCAAAGAAAGAGAGAGAGCATTTGAGAAATAGAGACAGAGGGAGGTTTACAAGGAATTGACTTTTGTGAAGAGCCAATGGCAGCTGGCAAGTCCTGATATATTCTCCAAGTGCCATGAGCACTGGGTGAGTTGGTGATGCTGGTGATGGGCAGCTCAAAGACCCTCAGACAGGAGGAGCAGGAGTTCCTTTACGCACGGGTGCCAACAAGTATTCCATGTGGACCTCACCAGATTAGATACAGCCTGTCCCTATTGGAGAGGACAGCCTACTTTAACCTACTGATTTCCATATTAATCATATGCAAGAACTCTCCAAGAGAATAATGTTTGACTAAATGCCTGGAGCACCCTCTCCTTCCGTGGCTGAATAAACTGACACATAAAGTTAACTACTGCTATTGACAAACTCACTAAGAAATTAACTATAAGTTACTCATGTGAAGAGTTCACTCATATATCATTTAATCATCTAATGCATGTTGAAAAAAAGTGAATACTCCTGTATTCAGGAATTCATTGTTTATAAGTAAGGCCTGTCACATGCCAGCAATTGCTTTTGGTCTGGGGATAAAATAATGAGCCACACAATTCCCATCTCATGGCTATTACCACCTGTAGAAATACTTGAATATGGAGCTTGAAACACTAACAAAGTGTACTTAGTGTTGGTGAGAAAAAAGTACAAGCGTCAGCAGCCTTAGACTGGGAATAACATGGGCCTGTCACAGAAAGTTTTCTTAACAAAGTGGTAAATAAATGAGGCCAGAGGGAGAAGGGGACAAAATTTCAACAATATTCAGTGAGGGTCTTCCTGTACAATACCTGCCCACATAGGCATTGTTTCAGACTGTTCACCTAAATCTCTGAGCATACTTGACAGAAACCTTACCTTTATGGAACCCACAGCCACCAGGGAGTAGGAACATACGATGAGCACATAATAAATGCATTTCACCGTATGGAGAAGGAGGTAGTTTATGTAAAAAGATGAACTAGAGCCAGGCCAGCTACCTCAAGAGCAAATGAAGGGAAGGCAGTATTGTTATTTTAAACAGAGTGTGAACATTTTGCCTCACTAAGAACAAAGATCTAGAGAAAATGTATGCTGACCATGCACAAATGAGGAAGCACATTCAGAGGGACCAGCTGTTGCAAATGAATATCATGTGATACATCAGAACACAGGATGTATGTTTGAGGGCAGAGCAAGAGTAGTGAGTAGTATAAAGGAAGACAAGTGAGATGGAATAGACTACCAGGAGCACAGCCCAGAGAAAACTCCTTGTAGAAGCACAGAAGAGGCAGGTATAGTTTCCTCCATTTTGAAGATGAGAATGGGGTTCACAGTGGTAGTGTTGCTATTCTAAAATTCTGTTCCCCAATATTACCCATCACAAGGGATTCAAAAATGTGCTCAGTATTACAGTCACAATTATCTTTTTTTTTTCTATTATTTATTTATTTATTTATTTGAGAGCGACAGACACAGAGAGAAAGACAGATAGAGGAGAGAGAGAGAATGGGTGCGCCAGGGCTTCCAGCCTCTGCAAACGAACTCCAGATGTGTGCGCCCCCTTGTGCATCTGGCTAACGTGGGACCTGGGGAACCGAGCCTCGAACCGGGGTCCTTAGGCTTCACAGGCAAGCGCTTAACCACTAAGCCATCTCTCCAGCCCACAATTATCTTTTTTTAAATTTTTTTTTGTTTCATTTTTATTTATTTGAGAGTGACGGAGAGAGAGAGTGAGAGAGAGAGAGAGAGAGAGGCAGAGACAGAATGGGCGCGCCAGGGCCTGCAGCCACTGCAAACGAACTCCAGACGCTTGTGCATCTGGCTAACGTGGGTCCTGGGGAATCGAGCCTCGAACCAGGGTCCTTAGGCTTCACAGGCAAGTGTTTAACCGCTAAGCCATCTCTCCAGCCCCACAATTATCTTTTATTGAAACTAACTGCCATAATAGTAATCCTGGATCTATTAACTACAAGCTGTGTGAAACTAAGCGAGTTATTTAACCTCTCTGTGCTTCATTTTCCAAATGTATGAAAAACATAGTTATACTAGTTTAGTACACTGTTCATATGCAAACCAAATTAATTCATGTGGAGTGCTTATGGGTATTGCCAGCCCATAGTAACTTCTCAGAACCTATTAGCTATTGTTTAATTCTATTCTAAATAGTTACTCAAGCAACTAGTCTACTAAGCATGAGGAGCTGAAATGGATGCTGAGGATTTAAAAAAAAAAATGAGAGAAAATTGCCACAACATTCTACAAATATAGAAAGCCAGAACATTGTTGCTGTTACCTTCACATTGCTGGACAAACATCTGACTAGAAGTAGCTTATGGGAGGAAAAGGTTTATTTGAGGCTTGCAGATTCCAGGGGAAGTGTCATTGTGGTAGAAGAAGCTCTCCCACTTCCACAGATCCACACAGAGAAACCTTATCAAATAGGTATAAAACATGAACAGCCAGAGCTCAAACTGTACCGAACACACTCCAGGGCTGGACTACAAGTTCTGCCCTGTGACACACTCTCCAGCAGGCTGCTAGAGACTTAAGTTGCAGGCTTAATCAAAAATACCTCAGGTTATGGATGGCATACATTTATATCCAAACTACCACAAGCATGATCTAATCAGAGACTGATATTGCCTTGTTCTGAAAATAAAATAATGGATATGAAGATTATTTCTACTTTGTCATGTTGATAAGGCTGACTTTGAAAGTTTTCAGGTAGTGAATCAGGTTATAATTGTGAATATATTATTGCGATTATGATGCTGAGAGTGCTGGAAGGCACTGGGAACCGTGGGGAGGTGGAGTTAGGAAATATTTCTAGTGTTTCAGGAAGAAGGAATCAGGCACCTAAGGTTGGCTAAAGCATAATAAGAATGTGACTAAGGAAACACGCTGGAGACACTAATTAGGAGACTTGCAAACCATCCAATGTCTACATTTTTGACCCAGGTTCCTAGAGAACAGGAGGGCCAATGATCAAGTGGAAATAGATATATAATCTGTTCTAGAGTCAACTTGGCAGACTGCAGAACTGAATAATTTGGTCAATGAGGGAGCGTCTGAGGGAAGGTGTGGTCTATGCTCTCTCCAGACAGCCTTGTTTCCAGAGACCATGCTGCCCTGAATGTAGGCCAAATCCTGTTGGAATGTTTCTCCTTATAAAGCTCAATCTGTCTTAGAATTTAATGTGGTTTCTTAATTAAACACTGTGATAATTGGAAAGTAGTGTATTGTTTTGACAGAAAGTATCTTACAAAATACAATCTTTGTCAATAATTTGGTAGAAAGCAAACTATATGAAGAAATGCTGTTGGAAATATTTGGACCTCAGCATGGTGTGATTTTTGAAACTTTCTTTTTAGTCCTTTAAATTGACTGATAAAATCATACATATTTATCACAAATGTGGTTCAGCCTTTCTCCTTGTGGTGCAGGGAAGGGCAGACTGATAGAAACCTAGGAGGAGTCCGCCTGCCAGCCTCCTTCTTGGTGGTTGGTTCATCAGCCAGGCCAGAACACAACCTCCACCCTCAGAGCAAAAACCTCAATGACAGCACTTCTCTGGAGGGCTGTGTGACCCTCTGCTGGTTCATGGGACTCCTGGGGCCACCAGGTGGGGAAGAATAGGTCACACCAGTAGCAGCACTGGGTCAGCATCATACGTTTTTCCCGAGGCTTCAAGAAGAGCACAAATGGTGTTTTTCCTGGAAACAGACCTTGGCAGTCAGGTACCTCCTGCCTTCTAAAGTGGATCCAGAGAAACCAGCCACTCTTGCCAAGTTGTGAATGCTGGTAGTGAGTGTCAGCTTGTCCTACATGTGTTCATTACAAAAAGCCTCAATTTTAGACTTTTAGAAAATCTTTCCATGCATTTTTATCCACTTGGATAGAGATAAAAACTGGGGTATGGGGTGAAATCCGCCACTGAGGTTGCACTTTTGCTAGCTGTGGCACTATTGGCACATCATGTTACCCTCGTGGATTAATTTTTTCACCTGTAAACTGAATATTGTGGTAACATCTACCTCATAACTATTGGAAAAATGTTAATAGTGCCATAGTAAGCATCGAGCATTGGCTGCTATAATAACAGTAATGATTAATATTAAACACAGTCCAAGAGCAAAACTCAGGCCATCCAAGTGAGAAACCATCCTGTACCTTTGTGCTTATGATTTTATTATTACTATCTTGCGAAGTGGGCAGTTATAGTGTAGCATTTTACATGTTTATTTTTCAGCTTGAAGATTGTAAAATATGAGAAAAATAACAATTTTTTTGACCACATTATTTTTCATGGTCCTATTTTTTTTAATCGATCTATATTTTCCATTACCAGGAGACCCAAGAAATGGAAAAGGTTGGGGTCACTAACTACAGCTTCAGGCTTCGGGTTCTTCATGGCAACTGACACCAGGGTGAGAAGTGTTCTGTGACATCTTCAGTAAGCTAAGCATATTTATTTTAACTTTTAAAAAAATATATTTTATTTAATTATTTATTTGTTTGCTTGAGAGAAAGAAAGAGTCAGAGAGAAAGAGATGGGGAGAGAATGGGCGTTCCAGGACCTCCAGTTGCTGCAAATGAACTCTAGATGCGTGTGTCCCCTTGTGCATCTGGCTTATGTGGGTCCTGGAGAATTGAACTGGGATCCTTTGGCTTTCCTGGCAAATGCCTTAACTGCTAAGTGATCTCTCCAGCCCTTAACTTTTATTTTTGGAATTGTCTTTACTTTGTAAAACAGTTTAAAACTTAAAGAGGAATGAAGCAGAAAGGACAGAATTTTCACATGTTCTTTCATAGCAGAGAAACTGTACAAACATCTTAAGATAGTTATAATTTATGAGCCAATATTTATATGTTATTGCTAAAAATTCATATTTATATTTCTTTAGTTTTTACTCAATGTCCTCTTTTTATGCTAAGATGCCATCCTTCAGGTGGTAACACTGTATTAGCTAACTTGTCCTTGCTATGACAAAATGCCTGACAAAAGAAACTTAAGGAAGGAAGGGTTTATTATAGATCACAGTTTGAGGCTACAGTCTATTGTGAATGCATGGTGGCAAGAGTTTGAGGCGGCCAGTTACACTGCATCTGTATCAGGAAGCAGAAAGATGAATGATGGTGCTCAGATTCCCATCTCAATTATTCAACCTAGAAACTCCGTCACATACTTGATTTTAGATCTTGTCAAGTTGACAATCAATGTTGACTTTCACAGATGTGTTCTCAGAGTTTTTCTTGTATTAATATCCTTAACAGTTTTGAAAAGTACTCTTTAGAGAGAGCACCAACAGACCAGAGAAGCTGTCTTCAAACCACCCATGTAAGTAGTCCAGCAGGAAGTTTCTTGGGCAGTTTACCAGCTGCTGCACCACTGAAGAACGCCAGCCCAGGAAATGTTACACTTCCTACATGCAGGAGATGGGTCTCTTGAAGATCTCCAGGAGGGGTGCAAGGTTTGAGAGTTTCCCTGCTCCCTCCAAGAGGGAATATTAACAAGCCCTTTCATGAGTGTTTCTGGCTGATAATCGCAGCCACTGTAATTCAAGATGACAATGATCTCATTTAACCCAGAGCTACTCAATACGATAGTGCTTGTATTCCCACCAATAGTGTCTAAAAGGTTTCGTCTACTCAGGTGCTGGCCAAGCTTTGTTGATTTTTCTGTTTTTGTCTTCTTGGTGATAGTCATTCTGATAGTTGAGGTGGAATCTCAGTATAGTATTTATTTGCATTTTCCTGTTGGTTGAAGACAGTGAACAGCCTTTTTTATGTACTTATTGGCCATTTTGTTTCACTATGGATTGTATCTGCTTAACTCATTTACCCACTTACATTTTGTTTTGGGATTAAACATTTTTAATCATGGGCAAGGATTTTTCTCCTCCCCTGTGGCTGTTTCTTCATTCTGGCAGTTGTTTCTTTTGCTATACCATGGATGTTTACTTTGAAATTAGCCCTTTTGTCAATTCTTGTTATGTCCTGAACTATTGGAATTCTATTCAGAAAGTTATTATTTTTTTATTTTAAAATGATTTTTTCATTTTCTGTTTTCCTCTAATGTTCCCAATTTTATGGTTTTACATTAAAGTCCTTGATCCATTGAGTTGATATTTTATGTGGTACAAGAGATAGGGATCACACTTTTTTCTTTTATTTGTGGATTGTTTTCTCAGCACTACTGGCTAAAGAACTATTTTTCAGTGAATGTTTTTGGCAAATAGCATAATTAACTTTGATTGTAAACTTGATTGAATGAAGAAACTCTGTCCTAGAGCATTAGCGAGTTATATTTTTGGGGTATGCCTTTATGAGATTTTAGAGGGAGGATTAACCAAAGAGGAACAACCCAACCTCAATGTGGTGGTCCAGGATGGCAAACTGGACACAATGGGGAAATGAGAAGGTCAGATAAATATTTGCCTTCCTCTCTATCTCCTAATCTGTGAGCATGTGAACAAATTGCATCACTCTTCTCACCAGAGCTACAGACTGCTCTGGCCACTATGTCTTCCCTGTCAGGATGTGCCAGACCTCCAAACTATGAGCCAAAATAAAGCCTGGGCATTTTCCACTAGTGATAAGAAAAATGCATTCTTAGTCTTATACTCTATAAAATCTTAAACAGTGTTACTTTGCATTTTATGACTATATCTTAAGCTTCATTTATAAAAACTTATCCCTGGGCTGAAGATACAGCTCAGCAGTTAAAGACACTTGCTTGCAAAATGTGCTGGCCTGGGTTGGATTCCCCAGTACCCACATAAAGCCAGATTCACAAATGGGAACATGTATGTGTAGTTCATTTGCAATGGTGGGAGGCCATGATATGTTCATATTTTTTTCTCTCTGTCCCTCCCTTCTTATCTCTCTCTCTTTTTCTCTCTGCTTATAAATATATAAAAATATTAACAAAAGATGCAAATTCCCAAGTCCCTCAGGCATTCTGTCTTCCCTTCATACTGCACTGCCATGCATAACAGACTAATGAAAATCACGTGAGGATACAAAATGAAGATGTCCATGATCCAGGAGGAGTCCTCATCAGAAAATATGCCTGCTCATACATCAGTCTTGGACCTGCTGTCCCCAAACTGTGAGGAAGTAAACTTCTATTGTTTCAGCTATGCAGTCTTTGTTATTGTCATGGTGATAGTAAAATCAGATACTACAGTGTGAAATCATTCACTTAGTAGCTGAACCTCAGAGCTGGAAAACAAGACATAAGAAACAATTTGGGAGTCCAAAAACTTTGATAAATTGTGGGATACCCTAAAATGACCAAACCTTTAGATCAGGGGTATACCAGAAGGGGAAACAATTTAAGCCAAAGACATAGGGAACATATTCAACAAAACTAGTGAAGAAAACTTTATTGACCTCTCAAAAGAGAGACACATCCAGATATAAGAAGCTCACCAAACACCAAACAGATTATAACTATTTTCTATGTATTGTTTCTTTTGTAAAATAATTTTTTGGTTTATGTTATTTATTTGAGAGTGACAGAGAGAGAGAAAGAGGCAAATAGAGAGAGAGTGAACGGGCACGCCAGGGCCTCCAGCCGCTGCAAATGAGCTCCAGACATGTGTGCCCCCTTGTTCATCTGGCTAACATGGGTCCTGGGAATGGAGCCTCGAACCCAGGTCCTTAGGCTTCACAGGCAAGCGATTAACCACTAAGCCATCTCTCCAGCCCTGTATTGTTTCTTTATAAAAAACACATTGCCCTCTTTCTCTGACAACTCGAAGGGTAGTCTAGAAGCTAAGAGCTTCAACCAGTGTTGTGTTGATAATGGGTAAGGCCACACCTGACCAGGACTGCTAGCTATGCATAACTCTTGCCTCCAATTTTAACCTAAGCTTCATGTTAGGACCCAGGATAGACTTGGGGGAAAATTGGACTGCTTAATTGTTCTTTACCAGCCATGACACATCATTGTCCTTGATCCTGGCTGCTGGACTGTCCTGCAAGTTGTCAGAACAGTGTGAAATGCCTTCCTGTCTACTGGCAACAGAGCCCAGACTTTTCTTCCTACTAGCTATGGCACCTAGAAAAATTATGTCATGGGGTACATTCTCTTAGTAGTCTAATAGCCAAAGGAAAAGTCACAGATATTTCTCTTTAAAATATCTCTGGTCCTGTGAGAACAGCTAGAATGTCTATTATCAATTTTTGAAAAATCACACATTATTAATTTTAAATATCACTTTTTTCTCTCTTTTTTGGTATTATAAATACATGAATGCTATGCCTTTTGAGACTTTTCCACTGTTAATTTTGGGGTGATATATTTATGCACTATGTTTTTTTAATTTATAGTCATCTTTTTAGTATTTCAGTTTATTCCGGTATTTTCAAGGCTATTCTTGGTTCTCACTCATTAAAGACGGTTTTCATTTCTGTCATGATGCATTTGATCTGTAGCATTTGTAGTCTGTTCTCTCTCTTTCTGTGTGAGTGGAGTACATGTGGCATGGTGTGATCTGTGTGCAGATGCATAGGCAGCACATATGCACAGGTCAGCCAGAGGAGAAGGTCAAGTATCCTTCTCAACCACTCAACTTCATACTTTCTCGAGGAAGGGTCTTTCCCTCTACCCAGAGCTGCTGTTTCTAGTCCACAAGCATAGTGATTATCTGGACTCTGTCCCATGTCACCACTTCACAGACTGGGGTTACATATTTGTCTGTGTAGGCCCAGCTTTTTATGTCAGTCTTCAGTGGTCCTCATGCTTAAGTGGCAAGCATTTTTTAAGGTTAGTGTTCTTTATTAGTTATGTATATAGTGTGTATACAGTCAAGATGGTACCATCATTAGCCTTCTCCCTGTCATTCCCCCCTGCAGATTGTGGGTGTTGAATTGTGGGAATAGCCTTCAGTTATGGGGGGAGGCAATGTCTCTGTGCATAATGACCCAACTTATGGCTCTAACAATCTTTCCATACCCTCTTCCAAGAATGTCCCTGAGTCATGCTGGGTTCATTTTAGGTCTATTTCAGTGACTGGAAGTCCTGGGAGTGTCTGTATCTCTGGATATCTGATTTGGTAGGAGTTGAATGTTCTCTATGTCTGTCTTCTTCACCCCTGTGCTGGTAACAGGTTCATTGAGAAAGCATCTCTTGTTCATTACCCCACTAACTCTATGGCTTCAGCTGTTGCCCAGGTGGGGTATGATGGGCTGATTCTCTCCTCAGGTTCTACAACCATCTGAAAAAGAGAAGCAAATTCTCTGATGGAGAGTGAGGTCAGTACAAGATTCATGGATACCCATTCTTAGTTTAGAGAGAATTTAATAGGTGTAGGCCCTCTTGTAGCCCACTGTTGTTGGGAGCTTGATATTGGAGAGCCGGCTCACTTTTTGATATGGTTCTGACTTGTTTCCCCATTCCAAGTATGGGTTCCATTCCACCAAGTGGATCTGTTAGCCAAATCAAGAGCAGCTGGTAGCCCACCATTGCTGTGTGCCACTATTGCACTTGTGTGAGCATCACATCAGGTTGATTGCTATTGAGTAGCTTAGACCACAAGTTACTTAGACAGATGTTGGTCATTTTCCCCCAGTCATTCATGGAACACTTTCTGGCACTAGACAAGCTAACTGGGGATTGACTTTTCCAGTTTCCAGCCAGGTCTGTCATGTTCTGTCCCAACAGCATATGGTGTCTTCGGCAGTAGGGTCTTACCATTAACCTTTGGTGGGTCATCAAGTTCTCTGACAAAATTCTGTCTTCTTTTGGGAAACCTTGTAGGTCTCTCTGATTAACTGCTCATTGTGGATGTTACCCACATTCTAGTCCTAGGATTTATAGGTCAGTGCCAAGGGAGAAGGAAGAAAAACATAGGTAATATAAAAGAAAAAGAGAAGAGCGAGAGCGAGCAAAAGAGAGAAGAAGAAGATAGAGGGTAGTCTTTATCATACCCTCTCTAGGCCGCTGTGAATCTGGTATTCTCTCTTAGCACCTAATGAAGGTTCTACTCTTTAGTATGTCTTTCAGGACATAGGATTTTATGGTACCATTTCCATTTGGGTCCCATTTTTGTCCCCCCCTCCACACACTTTTGTCCTCCCCTCCCACCACACCATTCCTATTTCCCAGTCCCTTAGATGTGTATTAGTATGTCAGCATCATGGGCAGATTTAGTTTAGGAGCCACAGATGAGTGAGACCTTGTGGCAATTATCTTTCTGTGATTGGGTGAGTTTGTTGAGAATGATCTGTTCCAAGTTTGACCATTTTTTTTCTTCAAACTTTTTGTGTCATTTTTCCTTACTGCTGCATAGAATTTCATCATGTAAATATACCACCTTTTTAACCTAGCCCCTCTTTATTAAAAAAAAAAATTTTTTTTGGTTTCTCAAGGCAAGGTCTCACTCTGGTCCAGGCTGACATGGAATTAACTATGTAGTCTCAAGGTGGCCTCAAACTCATGGTGATCCTCCTACCTCTGCCTCCCGAGTGCTGGGATTAAAGGTGTGCACCACCACGCCTGGTTTTTTATTAAAAGATTTATCTCCCTGCTTGTAGAACCATCTGTTTTTCTATGGTGTCTATCTTTTTCATGGGAGACCTTAACATACTAATCATAGTTAAACTCCCTGTGTAATATCTTCAAAATTGATTTCTATATGAGTCTGATTATTATACCTCCTTAGATTTTATATCTATATATCTATATCTATATCTATATCTATATCTATATCTATGTCTATGTCTATGTCTATGTCTATGTCTATGTCTATGTCTATGTCTATATCTATATCTATATCTATCTATCTATCTATTATCTATCTATCTATCTATCTATCTATCTATCTATCTATCTATATATCTATCTTGCCTTTTAGCATGATTTGTCATATTCTGTTGAAATGTGGATGTGCTATTAGGTGGTAGAAACTGAGGAATGTAGGCCTTCAGAGTCAAGTCTATGCTATTTTGGTGGGATCTGGGGTGTGTTTGATTTCTAGGGGAGTTTCCTTTCTGTGTCCTTGTTAGGCCTCCTTTGCTATTCCACTGGGTTTCCCAAACCTCAAAGAACCACTCTTTACATGGAATCTGAGCCCAATAGCTATTTCACTATAACCCACTGCTACCATTCTGGGGTCCTAGAGGTGGTGGAAAGATATAAGGAGGAAAATTGGCTGGACTTTTATGAAGAATTCTATCTTTTATTGGCATGTAGGCCTAGGCTATAACTTTCACAAGTATTTCTTAACCAATATTTTGTCCATTTCTGTGAGTCGGGAAGGCTGGTGGGGAATAGAACTGGGTCATAGCATTTCTCTCAATGGGATGATCACATAAGTGTCTCACTGTCATGTACAGAACAGAGGGCTCTGAGATGGGTAGTTTCTTGGGCCCAGAGTTCTCTTTCATACCAGAAAGAGAGTCGTGGGGTTTGGTGTGACAGGGAAGCCAAGAGCAAAGAGACACAGCAGGGTGGAAGGAAGAAGGGCAGGAGCAAAGCATGGGGAAAGGAAGCTCTGAACTAGCGGGGAGAGAAGAAGGTGGGGAAGGAAACTCTGAACCATCTCACAGAAGTGTAGGAAGTTTTGAAAGCCCTTTAGAGGAAGAAAAAAAGGGAGTGGAGATCTACATTGTGTTGCAAGGGTGTAGGGGAGGAGATTGACTGGATTCTGCAGAGGTCAGGCTAGCTGAACCCCCCATTGAGCTCTTTTCAGGGAAGGGAGACCCCCAAGTCAACAGATGATGAATTGGAAGAAGTTGTTGGAAGAAGTGCTTAGAAGAAGTTGCCTCTCTGCTGTGTTTGGGAAGGATTAATTGGTAGGGATTCTAAAATCCCAAACAACTCTGGGCATACAGCGCAGGAGGAGATGACAACTTTCTTTGAAGTTCCAATGTCCATAGCAGGAGGTAGTTCCAGAGCCTAGTTACACATGGCCAGTTGGGAGCTGGGAGGAAGAGAGATGGAAGAGTTCTAGGACTCTTACACTGACAAAGCGGTTTCTTCAGAGGTCAGGCATCTGTTGCAAACAGTGTTGTGGATTTATCTCAGAATGACTTCTTTTCTCAGAAACAGGGTCTATTTTTTCCCTTTGCTGTTCATCATGAGAATTGAGGGATGAGTGGAAATAAAAGGCAGAGAAGTGGGGGAATATCCTAAGACTGAGCACTCAACACCCAAGAGTTCTCACTATCAAGCTAATTCAAACACAAATTTCAACAATTCACTTAAGCACTCCCATTGTCTATGGCCCTTCAGCCATGTTCCAGATAGGTTGTTCTCTGCAATGATTCTCCATAATTGGCTCTGGCTCTTTATGCCCATCTGTTTCCCCAAACTTCAAAGTGATACTTTGACCCCTGACCTCAATTTTCTGATAAACCCAAGAAAAGTTGATAATGTTCAGTGTGTTCACTATTTCCATGCTTTAGGTTGGGAGCAATTTCTTAAAGCTCTTGACATGTTTTACATGTACAGAAGTGTTTTGCTCATCTATTTAGATGATCAACTGCCTGTTTGTTTATTGTAATGCAATTGAATTTAACCTCTTGAATTACTGACAATAGTACTAACTCTGGCTGATTGTACCTTCTTTCAGCCTACAGAGACAGAATTCTATATTCATTCTACTTGTCCTTAGTATTTCCCACTTCCCAGCCAGCCTTTTAAATTTTGTTAACATTTTCTAACACTTTGTGTGCAGAATAACTTCATAACCAACAACATTGGTGGACTCCTGGAGGTACTCTTTAAGAGTAATTCAAATAAAGTAAAGTTGTATATCAGGCTAGATGGCACTGAAGCTCAAGAAGGTTAATTTTGGCTACAATTTTATGATCTCCAGACCCAAAATGTAGAGAGATGGCCTCCTGTTCTGCCCACTAGCTCTGCTCAATAGGCTTCTTTCCCCAGTGTCAGTCACTCGTTCTCCTATAGTTCTCATTAGGATTTCCTTGGTTATGCTGTGCTGCTAATTCATACACTATAGCTGTTGTCCTGAGGCCTCCTACTTTATGACTACCTGAGCTGTGTATTTTACACTCTATGTGAATACAGCTTCAGGATATTAAGGTGTGGGGTGTGTGGATCTATGAGTATAATTCCCTCCTGCTCCTGTTGTTCCTCTACTGCCACAGCTCTTATGTTCATTTAAATTTGATTGTGACTTCTTTTATATGAGGCAGGCAAGAAGCCTCTAATTAAAGCTGAATGTTAATGTATAGTGTGAAATTCAAAGATACCAACTCAGTACATAATGTTCTTGTGCTTTAAGGAACATAAAATGAGAAGATGTAATCTATTCCTTCAAAACACAATTTGCTACGAGAAACAGGATGAAACACCAATTATGACATTCATCAAACTTAGATAGATGGACTACTACAAATAAGAAGACTTGTTTCTGCTTTATTGGAGTAGGAAAGAAGCTTTGAAGGCTAGAGAAGGAAAGGTGTGTGTTCCCTGTAAGTGGAGTCCTAAGAGCTAGTCAATAACTAGCATCTGTGTGGCAGTTACTAGAGAACTAGAACTGAAGCAGTTTGGAGGTGGCAGGGCCCCCAAAGTGAAATTGAAGAGTGTCTTTGAACCTGTAGGAACTGAGTCTCACTTTTTTCTTATCTCACTGGAGGAGATGAATAAGTGCCTCCATTCTTATCTCTTCCTTTCCTTTCACCAGTCTTCCTTCAATCTTCCTCCTTTCAAAAGAATTTGCATTCATGTTAGCTTGAGCTTTCCAAGGGTTGGTTTTCATCTTTAAGGTATCTTTATTATTGTCCCAGTGAAAAATACTTGGCCCACCTTTAATGGTTGTAACCTGCTTACAAATTGTAGCGTAAAAGTAAAAATGGTCTCTGTGCCTATGACTTCAAATTTGCTTAATTTTTACCATAAGACATGCATCTTTCATATCTTTCTGTTCATATGTCCACCAAGCATACCAGGACATTACTTTAAAGTTCAACTTTGCTCAAATTCTTAGGGCATGGTTCAATGCAGCCAGCTTTCTGTTAGTAGCCCAGATCCTTCCCCTTTGAAAATTCATAGGCCAAACCTTCCCAGTCCACAATTCTCTCTGTCTTTATCATTTTCAAACTCCCACCAGATTAATCCATCAAGTTCTGATTACCACACTTAAAGCTATACCAATCTAAAGTATAAAATTCTTCCATAGTCCTCCTACAAATACATTCCAAAACCCCCAAAACCACATGGTCAGTTTCATAATAGCAATGACCCCACTTATGGAACCAATTTTCTTTTACAGTCACTTTCTTTCTCACTGCTGGGACAAACACTAAACCAGAAACAGTTGATGGGAGGAATGGGTTTATTTCAGACTTACAGATTTTATGGGAAGCTTCATCATGGCATAGGAAGCTGGCCCACTATATCATACAACCACAGCAGAGAGAGAAAAAGGACATCCAGCCTTCAGGTTGGCTCAGACATACTGTAGAGTTGGACTCAAGATCTGCCCCCAAGAACACACCAAATTGGTCTGTGCCTTCTGGAGACTTAAGTAGAATGCTTAATCTTAATCAAAAATAACTCCTCACTATAACTTAATTATAACTTATTTATATTTAAAACATCACAGAGGACTAATGCTTTTATATAAATTAGCTGGTAGAGCTGACACATATAATATATGATGTTTGGGGGCTTGAAGATAGCTCCATCAATAAAGTGTTTGCCTTCCCCACATAAAAACCTGAGTTCAATCACCAGAAACCATGTAAACTGCTGGGGATCATGGCTACACTTATAATCCTAGATCTGTGCTGAGGAGGGGAGCCAGAGAGATCCCTGAGCTCACTGGACAGCTAGTCAAGCCTAATTCTTTGACTCTATGCCAATGAGACACTCTATCACAAAACAGGTGAATGGCATTCCTGAGGAGTGACATCAAAGCTTGTGTTTTTCCCTTCATGCATATATGCACACCTGCAAATGCACTCACACATGTATGTGTAAAGAAGAATACGCTGATCCAGTGACATGAAAGAATTCCGCAGCACTTAAATCTGGGTTAATATGTCTGTCTCTTCAAGGGCTTACCATTTGCTCATGGTCAAAACATTAAAATTCCCTTCTAGCTTTCTGAGTCATTATCTATAATCACCCTTCTTGTTCACTAGCTCCTAGAGCTCCTTGATCCTCACTCTAACATACTTTGTTTAAGAAACATGAGGTGCTAAAGGTTATCTATTATGCAGTAAGGGCAGAACTTTTAAGATATGACTTCTCAAACCAAATTTTGCCATATATTTAGACATATTTTCTAGCTGGGCATTAAACAGTGGTATATAGCTTATCATCTAAACTTCTTGTCATCCTGCATGTTGCCCTTTTGGGTGACTGAATGAAGTTTTTTTTGAATATTTTACTGGAGGGAATCTGAACATTATTTTAGAGAAGGCTTCAGTTACTGTTTCTAGATATGTAATAGGAAGCTAGGATCCTCTGATCAAATGAGAAGACCCAGAGGTCTCTCAGAGGATCAAATCAGAAGTAACTTCTCTAAAAGTAGAAGTCATGGAGTTTGTTAGATTCCTTATTCTGAGTTCATGTGAAGCAACATTAAACTAGCCTCAAATCTTGAATTTTTTTGACATTCATTTTTCTATGTATGGCATGAGATCAAAGGTCAATGTAGCTGGATTACTGTAGACGGCTCTTTGGGGTATGGCCTTTATGATGTAATAATAGCATACTACCTGACCATCCAGGAAATTAAAGTTCATCTTAGGACAATTGGTTACCCTAAAATGCACTTTAAATAAACATGTACACTTTATATCCTTCTGTTGATGATAAAGTATTAAAATAAAATTTCCATGTGGCAATACTAAGATATGAGCTGCAAGAAGAGGAATGATTTTGAGTAAAGAATATTTTGCTTATGTAAATCCTGACATTCTACAAAAATACAAGAGGATGTTTGATCATTAAAAACAATTCCTTTCCAAACGACTTGCTGTTTGCTTGTCTTTGGCACCATGTAAAGTCCTCTGCTCACAGATGGATATAACAAAACTAAAAGCAGATTTCTAGCAGCATTCTCCCCTATCCTTGGTTCTACATTTGACCAGATTGTTTTTCTAAAAGATCAAATGGTAAGAGCCTAACAGAGCAGAGACTGGTCAAAGGAATATCTCATTCCAACATGTATAGATTCTCAGTGTGCTAATTTTCACAGAATGCTGCAGAGAAAGGAAGCATACAATATGTCTACAATGAAGTATGATTTGGTGAAACTGAGTTCCTGTCAAGGAAGCATGAAAATAAAATTTTGTTTCTAGAGCCATAGCAATAGCAAAGAAAAAGAACCAGCCTCTATTTGCCATACACTCTGCTATCTGCCTACTCAGCAGCACGCAAAGCATACATCAGCACAGAGCAGGTCCATGACACACTACAGATACTCTTTGTTTGCATCTGACATTGCTCTTCCTCATTAATTCTTCAGTGTGGTCAGGTTCCTACACTTCTTTTAGACTCAGTTTCCTAGTCTCTAAGAAGGAGATAGGAATTGTGTCTATCCTAAATAACATGGGGATTAAGTGAGTTAATGTATGTGAAGGACTTTACAAGAGCAGGAATTCAGTGAACTTCTCAGTGTGTGTAACTAGTATCACTTTAGCACAGTATTGCATGAGCCAAAACTCATACCTGTTTTGGCAAAAGTATGAGCTTCTGAATTTTGTCTTTGGGTAGACTCATTACCTTGTACTAGATGTTCTGTTTTCAGTTATGTGGGTTTGGTAATGATGTAAAGGTAAATATGATTTGTCTTGAGTAAGAAAAAAGAAGAAAATTCCATAGCCTAACATAGGAAATAAATCTCTTTCCTAATTTTTGGTATGAAAACATGACTAAATTGCTATATCCTCCTGAGAGGGGCTGGGCAGACAGCTCAGTGGCTAAAGATCTTGGCACATAAGCCTATGCACCTGACTTCAGATCCTTGGTACCCACATAAAATGCCAGGCATGGTGGTGTATATCTATAATCACAGTGTGGAGGAGAAGGCAGGCGGACCCCCAGGGCCTGCTCTGCAGCTAGTTAAGCTGAATTAGTGAACTGCAGTATCAACAGTATCAACAAGAGACTCTATTTCTGAATGTAAATGGACAGTGACTGAGAAAGACATTCAATATTGACCTATTGCCTCCACTCATAAGCACATAAATGTATGCACCTGCACATACAGGTGTATCTACACACAAAATACACATGTTTACACAACACATGCACACCACATAGGTACACACACACACACACACACAAATCTTCCTGAGAGAAAGGGATCCTCATGGAAGGGGCTGTGTCATTGAGGTTCCAAATTGTAAGGTTGCATATTATCAGAAACTATGATCAACTCCCATGAATTGAGATTAGTCATTCTGT